>NC_053122.1:33797512-34057512 GCF_010015445.1 Perca fluviatilis | reverse complement strand
TCCAACATTCTTTCTGAAATGGTTTCTCTTCCGTGAAGCACTTATGTGGCGAGACACTGCAACTTATAAACTCAAAGGTCTAAAACATGTACACAGTGCTAATGACCTCCAGAACAACCCTTAATTGTGATCGTTAGCAGTTCGGGGGCTGCCGTTTCTCTTTCTAAATTTCTCTCTTTAAGTCTACCTTCCGGAATCCACTCAACTTGGCTTGAGTCATCGACTCATCCTCTGTCCTTAACCACAAACGCAACAACATCCTCAGACAGCCACATCGAGCCACATGAAGCCAAATCGTGCGATGGCTGCCTGTCAAGGAAGGAAGGACGGACATCTGTGTCAGTCCAGCCGTGTTAGGAGATCACTCTGGAGAACACACAAGAATAGGTCCAAACTTTGAAATCAGACACTTGACTGTATCTGGTGACAAGATTGTCTGGCTTTGCTACTCGTGGCCGACCGAAAGCTGAGGTTTGTTTGTGTTTGTTTACACTGAAGGGCTTTAAAGCCACCTGCAGTAACCCAGAACTTTTGTGTCCTGTCCTCTCATATTACGGTTCTGTTCAGTGCTCCACATTTCTACACTTTTCACTCGGTCCCTTCGGGGAAGCTGTAAACTAAGCTATCTGCTTTACATAAGGCATAGAAAGATTTTAGTTTGAAGGGGAGTTTAAGTTTCACTGGCCACGCTGAAACCAAACCACACAGAAAACCATAATCGCAAAGGCTGGGTAAGTCCAGGCTCTAAACCAAGCTGTTTCTCATTTAGGCATTTTACGTTTGTGTCGTTAAGTGCAACTGTTTATTTTTTTTCCTCAATTTTCTGCAACTGGCAAAGGATGCACGTCGTCGTGTTTATGCCCTGCCTAATTTAAGCCTCCCATCACCTCTAAGCCCATCAATCTGTACATGACGTTATTTGCGCCTAGATGTTTTGAGCAAAGCTACATGAAGGAAATCTAAGGTAGTTCATTTTTTATTTTTTTTTGCATTTTCAGAATGCTGTACACTTTCCATTTTAGCACTCATTTTATCGTTACTCTTTACTTTTGCTTGGCTCAGTCCACATCACTTTTTCCATCTGTTTGATCCCTAACTCGCCTTGGCTTACAGTAGGTCTTCTCCTCACCCTCTGACATTGTCTCGCTCTAATCCTGCGCTTTAAGCTCCTTAGGTGGTGGTTTGTATATTTGTGATTTTCCTGCAGCTGGGAAATTACAAGACAAATACACAAAGCCTTTGCAAAGCTTCTGTTGTAACTGACAACAATGACATAGAGAAACAAAATGCTTTTATGGTATTAGTCTACTCTCACTGATGCAAAAGTTTGTACCGTTAATGCATCACTAACAATTGGGAAGCAAAGCAATGTAAGGGGCATTTTCTATGTTGTCATAAGAACGGATAATGGCATTACTCCCAGAAATCTCCAAGATGTCTATAACTTATAACAACATATGAGACAAAATGTGCACTAATTCACATTTTGTCTTGCGCTAAATTTGGATGGAAACCATTGTCAACCATTGTGAAGTGTAACATCTCAGTTTGCTTTCTTCTGACTGAACGATGTAGTTCTCGCTACAGTACATCTCCTTCCATTGCCCACCCTTAACTCTCCCAGTTCAAGGTTGTTTTAACAGGTGCTTTGTTGGAGCACGAAACCTTGTGCACACACTCAAATCTAATAATCTGGACCAATTTTAACCATAAAGCTGTCGCAGGAGAAGGGAAACAGCCTTTTCCTCTCTGACCACTGCTCAGCAACAGCCCAAAGAGTGTGTGTGTGTGTGTGTGTGTGTGTGTGTGTGTGTGTGTGTGTGTGTGTGTGTGTGTGTGTGTGTGTGTGTGTGTGTGTGTGTGTGTGTGTGTGTGTGTGTGTGTGTGTGTGTGTGTGTGTGTGTGTTAACTATATTCGTGGGGTCCCGACAGCTTTGTGGGGCCAAAATGCTGGACCCCACAAGTTTAAAAGGGCTGTTTGAGGGTTAAGACTTGGTTGTAGGATTAGGGATAGAATTAAGTTATGGTTAGGGTTATGCATTTAGTTGTGAGGGTAAGGGGCTATAGGAATGCATTATGTCAATGACGGCTCCCCACAAAGATAGTGCCACAAACCTGTGTGTGGGTCTGTGGGTGAGCGAGTACGTTGTGTAGGAGCACTATGCAGCTTCCTGTTCTGTAGTGGTCAAATGCCACTGGCGTAGAGGTTAGCGGTCAGTCGGCAGTGGAAGCCACATCCTGTTCCCTTGAAGGCTATTTGCTTTGAGTACTACTTCTGCACTAGGGTCTTTGATGACCATTTTGACTGTTGCTCATAATTAACAAGTGTGTTTTAACCTTTTTTTTTCTTTTTTTTTTTAAGATTATTTTTTTGGGGCTTTTCCCTTTTATTATATAGTGACAGTGGATAGACAGGAAAGGGGGAGAGAGATGGGAGATGACGAGCTGGTCGGCTTCGAAGCTGCGCCGCTGCAAAAGACTCAGCCTACATGGGGCGACCGCTCTTACTGGGTGAGGTGAGCTAGAGGCCGCCCCTGTTTTGACCTTTATTTAACTAGATAAGGCTTCTTGTTAAAACTCATATTGTGTTATTGTTGCAAAATTTTGTATTCATACCCACAAACAAAGTCTTCATCGCAGTCTCTCTGCAGCTCCTCTGCAGTAGTAACGAGGGTGGAGAACTGACCATCCTAACTGCTGGAGGTTTGAGTTGGTGACCTTTTAATGTAAGCAACTTCCCACATTCCTAAACTCATAACAGCACCCACAACCCCCCTCCCTCCTGACAGGCCCGAATCCTTACATATGAATTGCTCTTACATTTCTCAAAGCCACCTGTACTTTACCCGTTGTCTGAATGTCTTCAAAGAGATCCCCACCCCGTGACATTTGTGTCTATGTACACGTCGGGTCATTGCCGCATAAAGCGAGGGGCGTGTGTTGTGTGTCCTTCGCTTCTCGCTTTCCTAGAATAAAGAGAAAAAATGTACACTCTTTTATTCAGCGTACACACACACACACACACACACACACACACACACACACACACACACACACACACACACACACACACACACACACACACACACACACACACACAAACAGCACTGCTAAATAGATTCCTGGCAAACACAAGCTGTGTTGACAGGAGAGATGAGCTGCTGTTCCTGTCACAGCTTGCCGTAGGCACAGAGTCGGGCCCACGTTCAAAAAGAGCCGCCACTGTTGAAGCCACAAAGCCAGCAGCCTTGTTGCTACTGCCTCTGCCAACACACACACACACACACACACACACACACACACACACACACACACACACACTAGAGTTTTGCATTGCTGTATCAAAGGCAGTCAGTAGGGTGCTAAACTATTGGAACAGGTGATTCCCATTTACATCTGCTGACCCAGGCTCGTAGTCAGTAACGGGCTCACTGGCCCGTCCAGCCAAGTTTGATCAAAATACGTTTTGTTATGAAAAATATTAAAATGTATGTATAAAAAAATAAATAAAATAGTAACAGAACTTGTTGTGTGTGTTTAATGTGTCTTCTCTTGTGATTGAAATGAAACAGTTTAAACCATAGAATAGGGATCAAACAATTAGGAAGCTTCCTTGAGCAGCCTAATGTTGGCTAGCTGGCTTTTTAGACAATGTACCATGGATGTGTTAAGCAATGTACTGTTAAAAGTTACCGCGACAACATTGGCTTCTCTTTAAAGTGGTATGGACCGTTTTTCTTGGATGGAATACAGTGTAAATAACGACTAGCTTTTCTGCAGCATGTGCAGACATTTCCCCAGTGGAGCTGACAGTCAATCAGCCAGAAGAGTTTGTTTTGAGTGCTGGCCCTCACAGAGGTAACATTAAGTAAAACGTGTTTCATGCTTCTTGCGTTATTATTTTAGTAACCAAGTAACCTTCCTATTTAGTAAGAAATCGTGAACACTGATGATGGCTTCTGGCTGAAACGCGTTTGTGTTTTGCCCACATTAAATAAGAAGATAACTTATCTGTGAGTGACCATTTTTTTTTAGTTTTCTTTGATCCTGTCACTGCCGTGGACTCGATACACTGTCTAAGATTTGGCGCCTTGCTGGCCACTTTTCATTATATATCTTTCATAATTCAAACAATGCTTGGCTGGAAGTTTTCATTCTTTGATTTTCTTTTACTGCTGTTAAGCGCATTTGCTGCTCATGATCTGACCATAGTCCTGAAGCAACAATGCTGTTATTAATGCACAAAAAGGATATGTTCCATGTGCGATTTCGGTCTGATGTAGGCTATTGTATGTCATGCAGTATGTAAATGCCTTTTCTGCTGTTTGGGTTCATGTTTAGTTGCCACTTTGTGCAATAAAATGGTTAATTTGATAACCGTGCTGTGCAGAGCCAATGCTGCTGGTTCTGCCGGTGCAAATATATTTTAGCATGAATAGGTTAATAACGACAGGTTTTTGTCTATATTGTCGTGTACAAACGTTTTAGACTGAGCTTTGTTGGTTGAGCATGTTGTAGACAGTACTGCTATTGCCGTTGTAATGCAGCATGTTGGAAGGTAAAATTGTTGCTGTTTTTTTCAGTTTGTCCTTTTTGCTTTCTATGTCTTTTTTGAAAATGGCCCACTCAGCTTTTGTACTGGCCCGTCCAAAATACTATTTCTGCCTACGCCACTGTGCTGACCGTATTGGCTTCATGCCTTTTTAGGAAGTGGCACTGTCAGGCGAGTCAATCACGCACTGCTAGTCAGTTGCACAATCGTTTAGTCTATCATTGGAAGTAAGGCTGTAAAGGGGACTGATTTGTTGTAGGTATAATCTTGGCAATTAGCATAACGTATCATTTTCAATGGTACCTTTTTGCGTTCCTTGTACTAAGTGGGGGTTCTGGCATGACTGAGTGGAAGTGCATTTCATCACAGTTGCATAATATTTAGATGGCTCTGCAGGCCTGTCCGACAGGTTGCCCTAGCGACTAATGATTGCCTTGTGTAATAAGACCGGAGGTGTCGCAGAACTCCCTCAGGTCAAGGTGTGATTTGAACCATTTCCTTTTTAAATGTCATATTTAACCATGGATGTTTGATAGGGAGACTGTTCAAAAAAACACCATATTGTTATATATTATAATTGGATTGGAATAACTTTGTTCCCGGAGACAAATGAATGTAATGCCAATATTTTGCTTAACAAATAACCTTCATATGAATGAGCCCCTAACCTTTTTTTCGCTACAACGATAAACCCTTTTAAGAGTGGGATTGTAAAGCACCCGGCACTCCAGGGCAGCTGAACCCCCTCACCTACTGCTGGATTCTCCTCCTACCACGAGTCGTAATTGCTGATGTCCTGCGAGCCCCTCACCCCGACTTCATCCATTAAAGGACCAGAAGCCATTTCCCTAATCAGAGCTAGTAGGGGTCTGGCTTCTGGTTGGCCTCTTGTGTTTTATGTCAGTGTTACAGAGGATAATCTCACTTTGATGTTGGCTTGGTTAATTGCAGTTATCTGTCCACCGTGGAGGTGGCATCATGTGGATGTCAGTTTTGTGTTCTGTGCACATGTCTCTGGCCTTGCAAAGAAAAAATAACTGCCCAGTATTTATGTTGAAAACTACTAATGCATAATCTTTCTGTTTTTCCTTTCCCCCCCCCCGCCACCTATGTTCCTGTCTATTTCCTTGCCAATACCTCAGAGGGGTACAGAGGGATTTTGGAAGTCGGTGGCTCGCAATGTGCTTCAGGAGCCGAACGAGATAAGAATCCTCAATCCCTACTTCATCCAGGAGGCCGCCTTCCAGTTCATAGGCCTGCCCTCCAACAATGGCCTCATGGGCAAAGGGGTAAGACAGACATTGTGCCGAAATGATCATTATTAATAGTAGGGCTGGGACCATATGCTTTTGTCCCGATTACATTCTTTCGCGATACATGGGTTCCAATTCGATTTTGTATTGCGATTTTCATTTATTGCGATTCTAGAAGTATTGGGATTTTCTTTTCCTTCTTCAACAAAAGCAAAAGTTAAATAATAATAATCAGCTTTTTCTGGGGGCATGAAAGGCCTTTGGCCTTCATTTTATCAGGTTTGTCAATCACGTAACAGACCAGGGATCAGTTCTACCAAAGCTTTGGATTAAAAATGTACTTTTTGTCAACTTTCACCACCTTTCTTAAGATGTTTATGATCTGCTCTACAGTTGTATTTTACTTTAGTATGTTTGTACTTTAATCTTGGTTTCTGGAGGTTCTTTACCTCACAATGGCAGCACCACCTCCACCATTTTAAAAATCAAAAGAGGGAGAATGAAAGTAGATTAAGAGGAAATGCCAAACAATTTCCGATTGTTGACATCGCCGAAATGTCGACTAACCTGCTGCAACTCTGGCCCAGTCTGATTTCTACAGTACTCTATTGTTTTTATTCGATGTTAGAAGTTGATGCATGTGCTTTGCTTTGTCTGGACTTGAGACTGCTGAATCAGGTCTTGACCAGAGAACATTTTGTTGGAGAAAGAAGACATTTTAGTTGGTGACCAACGACAACCATAGGTGTGTGTGTGTGTGTGTGTGTGTGTGTGTGTGTGTGTGTGTGTGTGTGTGTGTGTGTGTGTGTGTGTGTGTGTGTGTGTGTGTGTGTGTGTGTGTGTGTGTGTGTGTGTGTGTGTGTGTGTGTGTGTGTGTGTGATATTGTTAGAGAATTGGAGAGACATGAGGAGGAGTGTATCACCGTAACGCTGCCCTCTGGGGTAACCAAAACACCCCTGCATGAACTCCACTCTGCAACATGTGTTCAACATGTGGGCAGTGTGTGTGTGTGTGTGTGTGTGTGTGTGTGTGTGTGTAGTGCTGTCTCATACGTACAATACAGGCTGCAGGGTTGTAAGATTTGGCACATTGTTTCCCTAGAACACTTTCTGACCATCATAGTTCATGTTTATATATGTGGAAATTAATGAGGAGGCCTATTTGTTATACTAGTGTTTATGTTGAGTGTGTGTAAATGAATGTGTATTAGAACACACAGTAGGGGGTTGGCCAGCTGCTGGTTCAGCTCCACCTACCCTGAGGGCTGCAAATCAGGGTAATGATTTAAATGGGGCCTCCCTCCGTTCTTTATTCTGCACCCACTTTTTTTTCCAACACACACACACAGCCCCTGTACCCCCCAGATCTCTGGCTGCCCAAGGCGGTTAGGAAGCACAGTTCAACCCTGTAGATCAGTGTGTCGTAGCAGGGGTCGCGTCTTAAAGGTAATAGTTAATCACCAAGTGCTCAAAGTCAGTTAGCAGCAGAATAGCAGAACAAAGACACAAAGGTACAAAGGAGGGAGGAAAGCGGATGCATAAAAGCCATTGAACATCCGTCTCTAAACCAGTGTCAGAAACCATGATCAGTTTCAAAATTTAAATATCAATATTAATCCCCGTTAGTCTACATCATATTTTTTTTTTCATCAATGACTGGTCCTGGTTTGCGTGTGATGTTCTAACGGTCTTCATCTCTGTGCTTTTATTCCAGAACATTCCAACGTTGGGAACAGTTGCTATAACGATGGCACTGCATAACTGTGATGAGGTGGCGGTGGCTGGTTTTAGCTACAACATGAACACGCCTAATGCACTTCTGCACTATTACAACAAGACTGTCAAGATGTCCGCCGTTAAAGAGGTGAGCTTTCTGAGCACAGCACTCATTTCTGGTGTGTTTTGGTCAAAAAAGTACAAATCTGTCAAAGTTGGCGCATTTGTAATTATTAAAAAAAAATTTAAAATCTGGTGTGAGATTCTCTCCATGCTAATGAGAACAATATTATATGGCTTCTCCCTGGCCACTGAAGAATAACTGAAGAAACAAATGACCGTAATCTTTGATGAAGAGGGACCACCATTCCTGTGGAGGAGAGGGAGGGGAGCAGTGAACTGGCCTACAGCCAAAATACATTCACTACAAAGCCTTCACTGTTTAGCCTCATGGTAATATTAGTGTATGGATTGTGCATGACTTGGACTTCTCTCAGCTTTTGTGTTTGCATCCAAAGATGCTATGAGCTTCATAGACACGGTGGCAAAATGTTTGGCGTTGCACTAAGTGGATCTGTCTCTGGTGCTGATCAGATCCTTGTTGTCGAATGGATGCAGTTATTGAGATAAAGGCAGGCGGGGAGCAGGGTTTCCGCAGGGTCTTAAAAAGTCTTTTTCATTTTCAAATCGCCTGTGTCAGCTCTAAATTGTGCGTAAGAGTGCTCTTGAGTGTGCGCAGATTCTCAAATTCTCAAATCCCAAATAAGAAAACCTTGGTGAATGCCAGAATCTTTGTGACAACTGCGTAAGTGGGGTTTAAGAACACAATTGTTCTTAAGAACGTTTGGTGAATGCGGCCCATTGTTCTTTTCTAACACCAGAATATAAGTGACAAAAACAAACTAAACTCAAATGTTAACTCAATTGAAATAACACGATGGCTAAGATGTAGTCAAATATACCTACGGTAATAATGTTATGGTGCAAAAATGTAGCTGGCTAAGGTGTAAAATACATAAGTAAAAATAAATACTGTGGTGGTTAGTGTGTTCTAATGAAGCACAGTGCTGTGCATATGTTACACATGATGCACATTTTGAACTCCTCTTGTATCCTCTTACCTTAGGAGTACCGAGGACATGACCCTAAAAACAACACTACAACTAAAAAGAGTCACTCTGAAACAAAATGAAAAGTAAAACAGAAGAATGGAAACGTCAAAAGGTTAAACGTGTATTTTCCCCAGATTGAAAGTGGCACTGGTCCTTCATCAGTCACTGTATCAACACGCTAACTGTTAGTGCGTCGTTGTGAACAATCCTTTTTGTAAAACGCCCTCGTGACCGAGGCTCCCTCCTCTCCATCCGTCAAGTCTTCCTCTCGGTGTTTACACTGAAAGCCAGCGGAATCAAAGATGTCACCCGTGTGCTGACGTGCGTAAACCATGAGCTCAGTATGATAACCTTTGTCTAAACTCCCAGTGAACCTTTGGCATTAATTATCATCATCTTCATCAACATTGTCATCATCAGCCACACATGGCTAATTGATGGGAATACTTTTGGCTTTTTTTTTTTTCCGTTTGGAACACTTTCAACCACGACCACTCCCTGGGGGTGTTTTTGATTTTCTGGAACCACGTTGATTTGTCTACGTGTTATTCCACTGCTTTGGTTTCCTATCTGGATGGATGCTTTAAAGCTCCACGGAAATTGGTTAATTAGACGAGATGCGCAAAACTTGATGTTAAAATGTCCCATACGTGAACTAATGCCGTGTGATGCTACAGAGGTCATCTGCGGGGGTGTATGAGATGGTATCTCAGAGCTGATCAAACTTATTGATGAATTGATTCAGTTACAGATGATCAATAATCAATCGACACGGTTCTATTGTTGGCCAACTTTGACTAATCGCCAGTGGGGGTGCAACGGATCACAAAACTCAGAAGCTAACGGGAGGCTAATGTTACCTGCTGCCAAGTATATAACATTAGCGTTATCCAGCGTCACAAGCAGCTACCGCTAACGACTGTTTAGACTATCTGTCCAATCTGAGTTTTCTGTTGCACGACTAAAACAGCTTTTGAACGGACACGTTCCACCAAAACAAGTTCCTTCCCGAGGCTGTTTGCCAGCGGCTCCGTCCAGCGCTTGGCACCGCCCAAGACGATTGTGATTGGTTTAAAGAAATGCCAATAAACCAGAGCATGTTTTACTCCCATCCCGGAATGCTGTGTGGACTCGCCAGATCCTCCCCCGCAGCGCTGTGGAGGAAGGTCTGGCAATGAGAGACTAGAGAGAGAGTAGACCAATAATTCTGTTCACTCGTCTAACAACATTGGCAAATCCCCAAACAGTGTGGCCTGTAGTCACGCATTGCCAGACCTATCTCCACAGAGCTGTGGAGGAAGTTCTGGCAATGCGAGACTACTCAACTACCAACTGCCGCTGAAATTGCGTTGTATCTTTTCACGGCAACCCTTTCCTTTAAGTAACAGCGACAGTAAACATGTATTTTATTTACACTATTATAATGGTTAAACTTCGCAATTAATCCGCTGTTCACATGCATTTGGAAGCGTTAGTGTTGATCCGTACAGACCACGGATGGTCCTTTACACCACTAACCGCCAGACGGCATCCTTGGCGTGACACAAAAAGAGCCACAGACCGCAAACCACACATTAGCTCCTCCTCCTTGCCTCCCTCTCCTCTTGCATCCACCATTTGGAAAACTGCACTCCTGATGTCAGCTAGCAAGCTAGCTAGCTAATTAGCTAGCCAGACATACCATAGCGAACAGTGTAACTATTTACCTGCATATGTGAACATCACCCAAGTTAGATGCTAAATGGTGCTGGTCCTTATCCTTCCAGGGCACTGCTCACAGCGTCCCTGCCCCGACCAGCTCAGCGCTCTATGGATGTCAGTTGGACTTTACGTTACAGCCTTGTTTCTTATGTTCATTTCCAATAAAACTGTAGCTCATTGTTCCTTTTTGGTCCTGCTGTGACCCATCACGCAGCGGTAGGAGTTCGGACCCAGGCAGGGTCGCAGGAGAGTCTTGAACCAGCAGGATAGGCCAGAGGCAGCTGCAGGGCCCAACCTCCTGTAGTGCTCCACTTTTCTTTTTTTTTTACCTTTCTGTTATTCCCTCCTGTATGTTCCTTCCTCCACCCTTTGCCTCCTTCATTTGCTCTCTGGCTGTTCCTTTAGTCTCTGCATCCCAAAGCACCACACAGGAACCGCCGGCTCTGGTTACATGTCGGCCCACTGGACTGAATCCTCATAGCACAGCAGGGAGGAAAGCTGACCCGGTGTGGCTTTACTAATATCAATGCACATATAACCACCCACACGTATAGACGCTGGGAATAGCAAAATCCTCAACTAACCTACAGGTTTAGTGCATATAGCAATGCTTTTGGAATATGTGCTCTTGAATGCTAATCTAGAAGTATTCTCACAATGATCATGGGTTATTTATTGTTTTTAATCACTCTGGATTTGGTTTTTTCTTCCGATTCTCCCACAGTCGTGGACACACAACATAGCCAAGGAGAAGGAGTTCCTCCGCAAGCTGGTGAAGGCCAACGTCATCACAGACCTGACCAACGGTATCTGAGTTTACACCCACCCACTGGTCTCCTTTTGCCTTTCCCCAAAGGACTACAGAACAGGATACTGAGAAATGGATCGTGTCTGGGAGAAAGAACCCTTAGAATCCGGGTGGCCTGCACACTGTCTGGGTTTTTCATATCAAAGGAGATCATTTAAAAAAATAAAAAAATAAATACAGATACAGGAGAGTTTCTGTGGAGAGATGCACACATGTGCCTTCTGAACCAAAGAGTCCTGCTGATTGAAGCAGGAAGCGGAGGGGGTGTACGCGGGGACGGACTGGATCTGGCCGGTTCCTGTCTCTTAATAAAGGGACAGTCGCAGGAAAGGCTCTGTCGGCCCCACGCGTCAACGTTCACCACTTCAAACCCCCTCCGGAGAATCACCCGAATGAATTGTAAGGAGCAGAAATGACTTGTCGGCATACAGATGTCAGGATTGAGCCTGACTCAACGGCTCACTTGATGAAGGGACACAATTGACCGGAATGAAAAGCTGGACTGTTAACGGGAGAGAGCGTGTGGGATGGGTTGAGTATTAGCAGTGCCAAACGTACCTCGTAGAGGGGAGAGGCTGCTTCCTCCTCCTTTTTGCTGCCTGAATGTATTCACGTCCCTCAGTGTAAATATCAAAGGTTTTTACTGTGCTTTTAACAAGCTACAGCAGAAGCCCCCCCCCCCCATACCGCCATTTGTCCATTCATTCATTCGTTTTTGTACTGCCTGTCCAGGGTCCGAAATTAACACTTGCCAAGCCAGTTGACGGCAGATAAATCAGTGAGGGTCACCTGCCACACAGGGTTGAGTGTTTTAAGTAATATACAGACCTCAGTTTTTGCAGTTTTCTCTGTAAAGTCTTTGTAAGGGAGTCACAGTAGCTCACAAAAGTGAGTAAGCCCCTCACATTTTAGTAAATATTTCATTATGTCTTTTAATGGGACAACACTGAAGAAATTACACTTTGCCAAGGGAACTTTATCAGGATGCATAGTATCCTGGATCCATGAAATAACTGGCCTGCCTGCCTCTATGGGAATTTAACATAGGGGTGGACTGACTTTTGTTGCCAGCGGTTTAGACATTAATGGCTGTGTGTAGAGTTATTTTGAGGGGACAGCACATTTACACTGTTCTACAAGCTGTACACTTAATACTTTACATTGTAGCAAAGTGTCATTTCTTCAGTGTTGTCCCATTAAAAGATATAATGAAATATTTACTAAAATGTGAGGGGTGTACTCACTTTTGTGAGATAGTGTATGTGTGTGTGTGTGTGTGTGTGTGTGTTGTTTATTTATTTTCAGATAATCTCTGGCAGGTGAGGCCAAAAGTTAAATCCGGACACTGCATCTCTGTCTTTTTGCCCCCTTTTGTAAATCCCTCTTCCTCCTGGACTCATCCGTGTCGCGGGCACTGTCTTCATCGCTACATCAGCTGTACAGCCTCCAGGCTGCAGCGTCGACACACAGTAACGTGTCCCGCCCCGGTCAAGGAGAGCACAGTCGGTCTATCAGATCCCGCCTCCGACCTCCTGTTGCTGCAGATTTTCTTGTTCTGAAGTAGTATTGAAATCTTGGATTGCAGAATATAAATATACATATTTTTGTTTCTTGGATAATCTTAATTATTTATTTTGTATTGTTACTAAGTCCCATTGTTTTTGGTCACTCACAGGCAGGCCTGCTTTCTGTTTTGTTTTTTTGTTCAGAGAAAACGCAAATGTTTGAATTTGTGTTTTTTTTTTGTTTTTTTTTTGTTTTTCTTCTTTCTTTCTTCGATATCACCACCGGGTGTTTCCTCAGACTGCATCATCCTTAAGTCTTTGGCAGAAGCAGTGTTAGGATTAAGCCAAATACAAACCGATTAATCAGTGGATTCCGTAGGTAAGGTCAGACGGACAGCCAGTATGCCTGTGCTTTATGCAGCATATGTTAACAATGGACACGATGGCAAATGTCTTTTGATTTGAGAGAATCAACGAGGTGACCGTTGCCACACTCGTGCTGATCAGGCCTTTGCACTTAGCAGACGTAGCTTCTGCTGCCACACGCTTCAGAATTTCAACACTGCATGAACATACTGTCAAGTGTTCAGTATTATACAATCAAACATTTTGCTTCTCCTTCTGCTCTTCCCCTCCCCTCCAAAAGACAATGTGAGAATGTCAAAATTGCATCAGTTTTCCTTTTTTTTTGTCGCTTTATCAAATGAATGCGATCTCTTTATATAGTGATGGTGCATTTAAATACTGCTTTACAAAGCAAGGTTGTTGTTTTACAGAGGATTTCAACTTTTCTACTTTTTTCTACTTCTTTGGAAGTGGATATTTACTGTACATTGTACACACGGATAAACTTCCATTACTCTCAATCGGTAAGCTGCATCTGTTCTATATGCTCCACGCGTTCCTGTTCTCGATTAGTTTTCACAAACGCCGCTCGGATCGTGCAGCAGCGCGTCCTACCCAGTCTCTCCAGAAAGGCTCCACCGGGTTTTTAATGAAATGCATCCCTTTTTATTGTGGCAACTATAGGCCCCGTTTGGGACTTTTAATGAGCAAAGGTACAGGGAACAGCCGACCATTGCACTAACATGAGGCGCGCTCAGTGCCTTACACCTCATCACCTGAAAACTGTAGCGGAGGGGTTTGAGGGCAGCTGGTCCAGTATGTAAGATCAGCTCCAGGTCAGGACGGGTCGCGTCTCATTTCTGTGATTTTTTATTTTTTTAGGACCAGTACATTTCATATGTGCGCTGTATATACAAATTATACAGTCTACGAAGTCCTGAAAGCCCATACTGGTTGTTTGGTATGTTTTAGCCCATACATTATCAAGTGTATTTCAAATGTTGGCTGCTCAACAGCAGCGGTCATAATGCAAGGAATGACCAAATTAACTTTTTGCTTGGTCAATGGCTGCTCTTTGTCTGCCGTAATGCTAAACAATACTATAGTTTTCGGCAGCTTAGGGGCACTCTACTGATTTTTACACATGAAGTTCAGTTAACTCGTCGCGAGGAGTATTACTCAGCCCGTAAGAACTTGGATAATGTCTTCTGTGTCTCTAGAGGGAGCTTTCTAAAGTCTTAGAAAATGTAGGATAAGTCAGGATATCTTGCTCTCTGCTGCTACAATTTTGATTTGATTTCTTTTTCTTTTAAAAAAAATAAATAATCCATCTCTTTTGAAACGCCTTTGTTTTTATGGAAGTGCAATGCCAAATCACTGGAGTACCTCTTTAATGCTTGAATGTTAAAACATATCTGAAGGCAAGGAGAGTTTGAAAGTGGTCCCTTCTGACGGCCACAGGGCCATGTCACTATAATGTGACTAGACAAAAATAGAACTGTGAGACTTGTCCTAGATTACAAGTTAGATTTATAGCGTACTGAAATCATTTTGAAGGTAGTGGCTGCTCGAAAAGCAGAAAAAAAATCTATAAAATATGTTTTGGAAGATGCTTATTAATAATGTAAAATATGTGTAGTTAGCAGGATGAAACGCACCAAATCACCAGTATGGTCGTTAAAGCGTCGAGACTAAGCAGACCCTCAGTTGGAGTTTTTCCTCTTTTTTTGTTTTTCTTCTTCTAGGTTTTGAATTTTTACGCATGCTGGAGGAGTCCAAATGGACCCAAATCGCCTCTTCTTCATAACCTGTTCATGTTAAAGCAGAATGTATTCACTTTTATCATTTGTTTTTTTTCATTTACATTTCATCATCATCATCATCAGAAGAAGGTCAAAGTGATCAGTGTGAGTTTGTTTTTTGATATACAGTTATAAGTGGCTTTCTGCAACTCAATAAATAAGTTTGTAATGGAACTTTGCCTGTGCATGTTTGCATCTTAGTCCAATTCTGTGAAGCAACCGGATAGCTGTTTGTCCCCCAACAGCTCAACTGTTGTATTTTGTATTTGCCTTTTTGTATACACATATTCCTGTACACTGTTCATTTTCTGTATGTGTGTGTTTATATATACTGTATATAGTAATTATTTTGTAGGTATAAAGAAATGGACCAACCGATCCCGTGTCTCTGGACGGAGACCAGTGAAGGATATTAGAAGCACTTTTCCGGTGAGGGCTGAGCGTTACCGCGCAGCTGCAAACTGAGCTCGTCGACGTAAATGTGACGTGAGCGACCTGTCTGAAAGTGTGAAGTCTTCTGGTAGCTGTGCCAAGAGAAATCTCCATCATTCCCAATCTTACAGAGACGGAGAGCGTAGGTATATGTAAGGAGATAACATTAGTAATTAAACTTAAACGACTAATGTAGGTCGAACCTGCCTGCGAGCTTCTCCTGTACTGTACGGTAATTCCTCTATGCATAAGTCGCGTGGTTATGACACAATCGTTAGCCTATTTTTACAAAAACGTATGGAGCCATAACGTGAGATATTTATACATTGTCGTGTTTCTTTAGAAATAAAAGATGGACAAATAAAGTCTTTTATACGCTTCAGATGTAAAGTTATTCGCTGTCAAAGTGACGCCAAAATGAATGGCAGTCAATGGGATGCTAACGGGGGGAGGGGGGGTGGGGTGTGATGGCTTGTTAGCAACAAAATGGCTCTATAGGAGCTACGCTTTGTGGAGGCTGGCTTACCCCCTTGGTTTTATCAGCAGGCATGCAGTACTTTTCATCCCTGGTTTTGTCAAAATGTGACCGCGGGTGGCCTGGACGTCTTCACAGACGGCTTTTCAGAGCGCAGCGTGGCCTTCGGTGCCGCTTGCAGTTAAAGGTGGCCTCGTGTCATGCAGCATGCATCAGGTATTACACGGTCTGTACTGTCTGTGTGTCACTTAGTCTGTTCCAGAGGTTACAAACTGCAGAAGGCTCACAGTAAAGATGATGGAGGGATGGAACGGAGGAGCGTGGAGAGAAGGGGATTTCCTCTCCTGCTCTGTATCTCCTACCTGCAGAGCCAGGGGAAATCATTTTTCAATCTTCCATCCACCAGACTTCCTCCCTAATGTACTCTCCTTATTTTTTTTTTTTTCTTCTCTCGTGTGTTTATGTCTGTCCCACTCCGTGTCCTTCTCCGACTCTCACTTTTCTCCCAAACTCCCCTCCGCCCACTCCTCCCTCATTCTTTCCGTTTTGCTGCGTCTTACTATCCCCGTGCCGTGTATTTCTTTCTCTTCACCTGCTCAACTCTGAGGCAGATCTTGTTTCATTGCGGTTGCCATGAGGGACCCATTCAAGACCTGTTTCACACACACACTCCCACACACAATAAACACACAGGCTATTCAGCTGCAGCCGTGAATCTCTCACTCAATTTTCACACACCACAACGTCGCCATAAACCAGTGGAGCGTTGCTGAGAAGCAGCGAGAGCGGACCGTCCAGCTGTGGCTGCTGTAAGTCAGTCAGAGGTGAAAGAGGACGAGATGCCGAGGGGGGCCCCTTAAAGCGCCGCCGGACCGTCCCATCCTGCCGTTAATGGGGTGACAGAAACTTTCGGGCCTCCACAAGTCACGCCTCGTCGGTTCACCAGAACCACCTTCGCTCTGACTACTCTGACATCGACAAGATTTCCTAACCTCCGCTGGGCGGGATTCGAACGCTCGCTCCCTCGCAGCGGGAGGATATTCGCCACCTGGGATCTACCCCGAGGCAGCTGGCCCCGACAGGCCCGGCTGTAGGGCGGTCATTGACGTTTGTCCGGGCAGACCCGAGCGTGAGCACGCCTGCACCTCTTCAGCCGATGGGGCCTTTTATTCTCGGCGACAGGTTTCCCTGCCCCACCTCCTCTCAGTAGGATTGGAACGGAGGGGCCATGACCTCCGGGGTCTGAAATTTAAACTCCTCGTAAAATGAGTTGGAATGGGGAGAGAAAACACCCATTCAGAGCGGGTTTTTTTTTTTTTTTTCTCCCTCTGTTTACTTAATGTCAGGTCAGCTGAGATGAGGGAAAACAACATTCCCTTCTTTACACTGTGTCCCACACTGTGTCAGTTCACCTTGTGTCTGTGGGTGTGACACGCCCACGGGGCTTCCGTGCACCTGTATCGCTCCAGTGTCTCTTCTCGTCCTGTCAGCCTCTAAACACGTAGCGTGCAATGAGCGTTTCCAGTGAATATATGGATATAAATCTAGTTTTAGAAGGACACAAAACAGTTTTAAAGATGACATTGAATTGTTAAAGGTCCCATGACATGGTGCTCTTTGGATGCTTTTATATAGACCTCAGTGGTCCCCTAATACTGTATCTGAAGTCTCTTTTATATAAGCCTTAGTGGTCCCCTAATACTGTATCTGAAGTCTCTTTTATATAGACCTTAGTGGTCCCCTAATACTGTATCTGAAGTCTCTTTTATATAGACCTTAGTGGTCCCCTAATACTGTATCTGAAGTCTCTTTTATATAGACCTTAGTGGTCCCCTAATACTGTATCTGAAGTCTCTTTTATGTAGACCTTAGTGGTCCCCTAATACTGTATCTGAAGTCTCTTTTATATAGACCTTAGTGGTCCCCTAATACTGTATCTGAAGTCTCTTTTATATAGGCCTTAGTGGTCCCCTAATACTGTATCTGAAGTCTCTTTTATATAGACCTCAGTGGTCCCCTAATACTGTATCTGAAGTCTCTTTTATATAGACCTTAGTGGTCCCCTAATACTGTATCTGAAGTCTCTTTTATATAGACCTTAGTGGTCCCCTAATACTGTATCTCAAGTCCCTTTCCCAAAATTCAGCCTTGGTGCAGAATTACAGCCACTAGAGCCAGTCCCACAATGAGCTTTCTTAGGATATGCCATTTCTGTGTCTGTAGCTACTGAGGAGAAGGGGGGGGGTGTGGCCTTGACCAACTGCCACTTTGCTCGTTTGAAAGCCATGATGTCTCTCTCTCATGGGTGGGCCAAATTCTCTGGGCGGGCAAAGCAGAGAAAGGGGGGGTAACCTTGCTCCTTATGACCTCATAAGGAGAAGATTCCAGATCGGCCCATCTGAGCTTTAATTTTCTCAAAGGCAGAGCAGGATACCCAGGGCTCGGTTTACACCTATCACCATTTCTAGCCACTGGGGCACCATAGGCAGGCTGGGGGAACTCATATTAATGTTAAATAACCTCAAAGTTAACTTTTCATGCCATGGGACCTTTAAGAGATCATGTTTTCCGTGTTTCTGTGTGTCCGTCCTGCTGCGATGGAAGCTACTAAGTTAGAAAACACTCCTCAGTCAGCTGTGTGACCTTTAGGATGAATTATGAGGAGGAAGTACAAATACGTTTCTTTTTTTTTTTTACAACTTTGGCAGCCAGAGTGCATTTTGCTACACCTTGCTCTGAAGACAGCAATCAAATTAAAATAAATGTCATCATAGTTGCTGGCAATATTGTGTTTAAGAATATGATAATAATAATAATAATAATAATAATAATACCAGCTTTATTTTTAGCCAGCTGACAGCAGTGTTATTGTCTGCAATGAACTTATTAGTTTAATGAATTGTAACAGTCAATCGTCTAAGTCAAATGTCTATTAAGTAGTCCAATACTCCTTGGGTCTAAGTCTAGGTTGACAAAATAATATCACCACAAGGTCCATTTAGTGGCTGTTCTGGAGCTTTCAGTCATATATCAGCTGTAGTTTGCCCAGTTGTCATGACATTGCAGATGTTCACATTTTCATTTTTTGTGTCTGAGAACTTTAAGGACCATGTTTGGGAGATTGAGATTTAAATTGCTTGACCTTTTTGAAGTTAAGTGTTCTGGAGCTTTTTTTTTTATCATATAGCATGATATTCTTCAGCAGATGGAGTTTGCCACTAAATGGACCTTTTAGTTAGATCATTTTTTTCAATGGCTGCTTCCAAAGAAATATAATTTGAATATCCACATTTCCCTGGGCAAAATCATCTCCTGATGAAGATTATGGTATAACCAAAAGCTCCGGAACAGCTCCTAAACTGACCCTTTGATGAGATTATTTTGTCAACCAAAAAGAGTGAAAAGTATTGTCAGCTGTAGGATGGATTCAGATAGTCGTGTCCCCCTCTCGATGATTTGTACTAACTTGGATGATGCCTTCACTGTCCATCTAACAAGCCAGACCCACATCAAGGTGTTGGGTCTGGGAACTCACCGTTGGCAGGGCTCAATCCGAACGGTTGTCTTTCAAATTCCCTCTGCACGCAATAGGATAGCGCTACAACCAACCAGAGCGACGCTAGTCGATAGATTCAACTTTTGCCGTATCCGGTCGACGAAACTCCGAACACGTCTCCCTTTTTAAGAATGACTTCAGTGCTTCCAGAGTCGCGGCCAAAGCCGATTCCAAAGGACGCTGTTCGCCAGCAGCAGCAGCAGCCATCTTCTTTGTTTTCAAGTCGCAAGGAATTCACGCGGAACCGTCGCAACTCTGCCGTCATTATGTTAAGCCCGCCCACCGACTCTTTACACGATGTGATTGGCCTGACCAGAATTTGGTTTTTCCAGCTCACAAAGCCAGCGGGGAGTTGCTAGACTTTCAGACATCTCATAATCAGACAATTCGTGCTCGGGAACATAACCGCCATGCAGCAAGATCAATTTATTCCTCTGATTCATTGCTTTGTACGACTCTCCCTCTCTTCAGTTCATTCCCTCTCTAGCTAGCTCGGCCACTGCTGCCTTCTCTCTCTCTCTGGCTCTGAGCCGGAGACGAAGGCCAACTTCGAACACGGTTTACACAAACAGTAAAGCGATGCGATACTAACATATCCTACCTTTTAATATATACTGAAATGATTTATTTTTAGCTGTACGTCCTTAAGATAAGACTGAAGCCAGAGAGACCTACTGAAGTTTCACCAGTGCACACTGTAGCTCCCGTGTTGTGTACACTGCCCCCCCCCCTCCATCCATCCATCCACATAATAACGCCTCTAATCAAGCCATATGCCGACACTTTGCTTTATGATTTGTTTGGATGAACAGTGATACAACAAATCTGGAGGACGCCTGCAGGAACGCAGCTTTGAAACGCTCTGGCGAAATGTAAATGACTGCAGATTTATCTGCGCTTCATGCGCTCGTTTGAGCTAATGTGGAAACGTTGTTATGGAGTTGACTGTTTTGCAGACAGTGTGACTGTTTTTTTTACAGATTTGGCCTGAGGGCTTTTGGACAGTGTGCTGGATGAGGGGAGTTCCCACTTGAAAAGTGCAAACAAACGTTTAAAGCTGGAACAGGCCCAAGGAGAAAAAAAAGGCACCTTTTAAGATGGAGAAAGCACAGAAGAGACGGAGAGGAAGGACCTGTGACCTGTGCCTCCAGAAGAAACCGGAGAAACCTTGAAGGGAATTCAAAATACACTTTAACTGGACATCACATCTGGAGCAGTCCCTCTCCCTTCAGCATCACCACCCAAAATCCAAACCACCCGTCCTCTCCCTCATCCAGTCCTGCTGAACTTGGATGGACTCGGCAGCTCCAATGGCCCAAACCAGCACCCTGTATCCATGGAAACAAGGTTCATCCCTAAGAGCATGATTACTTTCAGGAGAATAGTCAACTTTCTACAGACCCCCAAAAACGGCTTATCTGGTTGAAAACAAATGTCATAAATTCAGTTTTACATTCTTACAAGGAAATAAAATATTCCACAACAGCCATCATGTGTTCCAGCAGCTTGACAGACTCTCTGTGTGTGTGTGTGTGTGTGTGTGTGTGTGTGTGTGTGTGTGTGTGTGTGTGTGGTTTGTGTGTGTGTTTGTGTGTGTGTTGTGTGTGTGTGTGTGTGTGTGTGTGTGTGTGTGTGTGTGTGTGTGTGTGTGTGTGTGTGTGTGTGTATGTGTGTGTGTGTGTTCTCGTTTAACTACATTCGTGGGGTCAAAAAAACAGGAGTCCAGTATACTTGTGGGGTCCGGACAGCTTTGTGGGGCCAAAATGCTGGACCCCACAATTTTTAAGGGCAGTTTGAGGGTTAAGACTTTTTAGGTTTTAAGGGTTTTAGGATTAGGGTTAGAATTAGGTTATGGTTAGGGTGAGGGTAAGGGTAAGGGTTAAGCTTAGGCATTTAGTTGTGATGGTTAAGGTTAGGGTAAGGGGCTAGGGAATGCATTATGTCAATGACGGGTCCCCACAAAGATAGTGCCACGCACTGTGTGTGTGTGTGTGTCTGTGCGTGTGTGCGTGCGCTGATGATTTATGCTTGCACAGGGTTTAACTGTGGATGTACAAACAGTGTCATGCTGCAAATCCCTCTCACAATGCCGAACAAGTTCATCATCATTGCTCACCGTGATGGATGATGTAGACACACTTCTTAAATGTGTGGCCCTGGTTGCAGTGCGGTGCCGTCTGCTGAATCACTGATTCATTTTTTATTGAGGACAGTTTTCACTCAGGAGGGCATTACCTGATCTTTTTTTTTTTAAGAGGACTGGTATTTTTTGGCAGCCAAGTCAGTTTGATGTGTGCGGTAATGTGTGTTTGAATAGGCTCGTTCTGGACAATGCTAGGGAAAGAAAAGTGTTACAAAGCCATCTGTCTTATCTTGGATCTCAACAAGTCACAAATATTATTTTTGTTTAATCCTAGCAGGCCTCCCTCCCCCCATCCCTTATTATCTGATGTAGAGCCGCAAAGATGAATCTGTTAGTTGTCAACTATTTCATTAATCGCCCACTATTTTGATAATCGATTAATCGGTTTGAGTCATTTCTTAAGAAAGAAAAGTAAAAGATTCTTTGGGAACAGTTAACTGAATATCTTTGAGTTGTGGACTAAACAAGACATTTTTGTGCAAAACAACTAATTGATTAATCCAGAATATAATCAAAAATAATTGTTAGTTGCTGCCCTAATCTGACAGTACATTCCTGCGTGTCATGCACCGCAGCTGTGCATTGTCGCCTTGTCGGTCGCTCCTATAAATAGCACTGTGGCAGAGACCGAGGGATCCTCCCTGCATTTGTCTCTGCCTCGGCGCGGAGAGTGGGCCCGGAGAGGAAAGCTAATGAGCTATTTACCCAGCCTTTGTGCTCGGCGGGCCTCAGTGTTTGCCCTGCAGGGAGTGCCTCAGCTGGAGGGCCTTTCCGTGCGTCGGTAGGTGGGTGGAGCGGGGTGGCAGGTCGGAACGGGACAAACCTGCAGTGGTGGAGGGGTGGAGAGTGGCGGCGAGCTCCGCCGGTGGAAGGTGCGTGGTTTGTGTTGCAGTGAGCAGGGTCTGGTCCGGGGTACTTTTGCCCATCCTTCAGGCCTAACAGCAGGTGACACAGTCTGGGACAGAGGTCAGGGCAGGACTGACTGGGCAAATATATATGAAGCAGGGTGGCAAACACGCGTGTGTGTGTGTGTGTGTGTGTGTGTGTGTGTGTGTGTGTGTGTGTGTGTGTGTGTGTGTGTGTGTGTGTGTGTGTGTACAGGTGCGTGCAATCAATCATGCATGTGCACATGGAAGGATTTCTTAACCGGCCTAACGGGCACAGGCCCAGGGGTCAGTAGGCCTCTGGGCCTCTGTTTGAAGTGACTGTTCATTTTTCTTGTTGGAAAGTCAACCAATAAAGAGACACAAGACAACCACAAAGACATGCTAAACGATCACAAAGACATAAAAACGACTACAAAGAGGCACAAAACAACCGCAAAGGGATACAAATTGAATAAAAAGCGGTGAGTCTTTTGTAGTCCTTTTTATGCCTCTTTCAGTCTGGGTGTTTTGCTCCTTTGTAGGAAGGGTGGGGAGGCCTTTTACATGTCTGTGCCCAGGGGCCCATTGTCTCTTATTGCGTCCATGCATGTGTGTGTGTGTGTGTGTGTGTGTGTGTGTGTGTGTGTGTGTGTGTGTGTGTGTGTGTGTGTGTCCATGCTTGCTGCGCCTACAAGTGGAATATAGTGAAACCCTCCACACATTTTATGAGCCAGAGTGTAAACACTAAAGGACAGATGTCACTCGCTGGATTCTTCCACTGGAACTCTTTTCCAGAAACACTCCATGACTGTCCTGTGTGACAATCACTTCCCTCCATCCCTCCCTCCCTCCCACCCTCCTTCCCTCTCTCCCTCCCCCAGCGCAGGAACAAAAAGACATCTGAGCTATGTGGATGGGGAAGAGAAATCACAGCACTTTGTACAGCGGCCGCCGCGCTCCGGTTTCACAAAGTCTCTGACAGGCGGAGCGGCGCGCTGTTTTTACGCATAGCCTCCAGTCCTGCGAGGCATTGTAGACATTGTTCAGCAGCTGTGTGGTAGACTCCTGAGAAGACACCGGAGCGCCACGGTCTTCTGACAACTGGATACCTGAGTCCAAAAGTAAGAGAGTTTAAGAAAAACAGCAGCGCTTTGCTTGGAGACACGGACTGTAGCTGCGTAAAGGCGTGACGCATGGACTTTTTAGGACCTTGTTATGCTAAAGAAATATATATATTTGACCAAAAGAGCTGCGTTTTCTTCAGGTTAAACTTCACAATTCAAACCCGCGCTTGAAAGATGAAGGAAAGAAGACTTTCGTCCTAAATTAGATGACCGCGCAGAGTCTCTCGTCGGACGTTTTGATACTCTTATCGACGTTGACTTTACTTTAAAGTGACGCAGGAAATGTTGTGAGGAAAAGTTTCCCGCGGTGTTATTTACCCATTAACTATACAAGCTGTTTGAAGGCAAGACTGAACAGGTTGCTGGAGGTAAGGAGAAGGGGAGTCATGCCTGAAAAACTGGCTTCATTTCACTTAAACGATGGTTGGACGTGAGTCACTAGGGAGACGGCACGAGTAGCAAAAAGAGGACAGACATTTTTTACACTTGTGACTGTTTGACTGTCCTGCTCTCTCGGTAACCGCGCAGCAGTGTTTATGTCCCCGCAAGCAAACTTCTCCCTAATTAGATTTTATATAGGCTTCCCTCTGCATTCCCCAGTCAGTTGTAAAGTTTATTTTCCCTGACCTTCCGTCTACAAAATGTCAATCATAACGAGTCATTTGGTCTCGTATTCTTTCTTTAAATACAAATTTCTTAAAAAAAAACAAAAAACTGGCCATACGTCTGAGACAACTTTACCTATTTCCAATACAGTTGGACGCGTTTCAGGATTTTTCTGAAAACAAGATAAGAGGTGACGGATGAAGAAAATGAGCCACGATTAATTTCACACGGAGGTGTTTTGATTTCATATACCACTTGCTTCGGCAGGTTTTTGTTGAAATTGTATTATAAAAAGTGCAAAACCATCTCATCCAGTGGTGATATTTCGCTCAAACTTTTAAGAGCCATTATACAACTTGAGGTAATATGGATGATATGACTTGAGCTCGCAGTTTAAGAAGACTGTATTCACTATCCACCCTCTTCTTGTTCTTGTCCAGGGTGCTGAGACTCTGCAAGTAGCCGTGACAGGACACCGGCCAGAGAGAAAGGGATTTTGGCCCGCGTAAATAACTAAGAGGAGGAGGCGCCTCTCGCGTTGAAGCAGAACCGCTTTAGATGGATTCTTCATGTTTGCTTCAGCCTCAGTGGAGACAGCCTGCTCTGAACACTTACAAGCCGTGACAATAAGGCGTAAAACATGACACATCGCGCTGTATGGATAGCCCAAAACATGAGCTGCGCCCTGCGTGGAAGAAGCGGCTGCGCTGTCCTCTCCGGTGCGCGCTTGGAGCAGAATGCGCACAGGACAGCTGGTAAGGCTCCATTCACATTCTGTAGAGTTGTCTATATAGGGATTTAAGACAATGCCATTTAGGAGAATAGTGTTGGCTATCTGTGTGCGTAATGTTGCTGTGGAAGCAGACTCTTTTGTTTGCTGTGACAACACTGAAACTGCGGTTTGATGTTTGATTTCTTTTCACATCCGTGGCTTATTCGCTGAGCTCTAAACCTCCCTGCACGCACCTGCCAGCTGTTTTAGGCTCCTCCGACCCTGGGGCTCATTGGGAGCTGGATTCAGTGTTGGACATTTCATTTAGTGTTTATCTAACTGCAGCCAGAGGGGAGGATGGTTTGTTCTCTGTTTCATTAATGTGAAGTTTTATGATTTATGGACTGACGTATTTCACAAGGTGCCAAGAGTTGACTGAATTTTGAAAAAATATCAATCTAAATGACTGTGTGTGTGTGTGTGTGTGTGTGTGTGTGTGTGTGTGTGTGTGTGTGTGTGTGTGTGTGTGTGTGTGTGTGTGTGTGTGTGTGTGTGTGTTATGGATGAGGAGGAAACAGTGGCAGTCAGGAAGTCTTGTAGTGTGACCCTCTGTGGTGGGCTGCAAATCTAAATATGAAAGTGCTGGACACACACACAGACAGACAGACAGACAGACATGCACACAGCTGCATCCATTTCCCTCCTCTCCAGTACCTCGGAGGGGATCAGTCTTATAAGCTTCAGGTGTTTTGACATGCTGAAAGTCAAGCACATTTCTTTTCATTTTCAGATGAAACGTTGTGTTGATTGTTTCAGCTCCGTGACCATGAACACACTCTGAACTCTGGATTTTCTTTTCTTTTTTTTCTTTTTTTTTTTTATCTTTAGCGCACTCACAGCTCCAGAAATTGGTACTTTCCTTTCCAAATTGTGCAATTTGTCAGGATTTGTCCTCTCAAAGATGTAAAAGAAAGTGCATGATGCATCAGTGAACTTCCATACTTACTCTCTGACTCAGTGTCCCACTGACTCACTGAGTCATGTACATACAGTGTCACTCATGCACGCAGACGAGGCTCAGTCAGAGGACGGCAGGCCTCTGATGTTCAGAGTTGAATCTTGCTTCTTATCTAATTTTTTTTCTCGTCTGTTCTTCACATCTCAAAGCTGGCGTACTCGGTGTGTGTATGTAGGCTTGGGCATCACCTGAGACATGTCACACATCCCCCCCCCCCCACTACATGCCTGTAAAATGGGTGAAAGCTTGTCGTGAAACAAGCTTGTTTTTCTTGACTTGTGTCGTTCAAAATCGCCAGTTTGTTTCCAGGCTGAACATGAGTGCGTCGCCTCTGCTTCAGGCATCTCGCACTCCCCCGTCACGCTGCCACAGCTTTCACTTCCTCCAGTCAAAGGTCGCGGGGGTCAGCGGCCCTGCCGAGGGTCAGGTACAGCGGGCCGGGGCGTGTTCTCTTAACCAGCAGCCTCCTGATGATGTGTGGTCTGGTTTGTTTTAACTGGCATGTGGCTTTACGAGAGCTAGCGTGCCGTTTGTTGCTGTTATGGCTTTAACTCTCTCCGGCTCTCTCGCGCTGCTCTGTGTTGCTATACTCACAGACTCACAGAGAGCCAGTCGAACGCTCGTAAAGTAAACGACAAAATAAGTTATCGCTATTGCCACGCACTGAAATGGAAGCATCCTTATGGATATGTTTAGAGCCATTGAGGCTGGAAACGGGCTGTTTGTCTTCCTCGCCCACTGGCCTTCATTACTCACGGAGCTTTCAGTTGCAGAGCCTAATACCTAAATATTACTTTCATGTATTTCATTAAAGACTGAGACAAATGGGGCATAAAGCCCACATATATTTAGAAGATGCAACTCTGCAAGATAGCATATTTTTTATTCAATTTGCTAAGTCAAACATCATTTCTAGCTCATCCTACAACCAAGGGGAATGAATCGGGAACAAAAGCAGAAAGGAACAAATTCAGTTACTTTTGGAGCTCAATAAAATAATGAATAAATGATGAAGAACGATGCTTAGAACCTAGTAGTGTTGTCTCTTTCTGCTGACCTTGTCTCCCTTTAAACAAGTTCTCTATAATGCTGTGATTTCTTGATTTGAGAAGGCATCAGACTGCACATTTTCAAGATGAGACTTTTCCCAGACTTGTGTTGCTGGCCAGGACTTGTGTTTAGTCATTAAAATAGCACTAAGGGTCAGCGTGCCTCAGTATAGCTTTAATATAGCTACAGACGCAGCAACTTCACGCACCAATAGCCTTTCTGTTTTATGGACACTTTATTACCAAAATAAAAGGAAAAACATGTTTAGGTGTTAAAAAAAATCAATAAAACAAATAATCACTCTACCTCCTTTATGTTCACTTTCCACTTCACACTGTTGCTCTTAAATCTTACATGGCAACGGGATGTTTGAACAACTAAAGAAATATTCAGTATTTTTGTACGAAACCTACACTTTCCAAACCCCCCAAAAACATACACATACACAGTAATAAATGATTGTAAATGAGTAAAATACAGTGGTGCTCATATGTTTATGAACCCATGTTAAAGTTGACTAAAAAGAGGAATAAAAAAATTCATCTTTTGGAAATTGACCTTAATGCCTTAATTAAAAAAATGAGGAAAAATCCAACCTTTAAGTACGTCAATTTTCTTTGCGAATGAATAATGTATCGTACATAAATAAATGTTCTTACTTAAAATACAAGGGGCATAAGTGAGTACACACCTATGTTAAATTCCCAGAGAGGCAGGCAGATTTCTATTTTTAAAGGCCAGTTATTTCATGGATCCAGGATACTATGCATCCTGATAAAGTCCCCTTGGCCTTTGGAATTAAAATAGCCCCCCCACATTATCACATACCCTTCACCATACCTACAGATTGGCATGGGGTACTTCCCATAAGATCATCTCTATCATCTCAACTTATGAGCACCACTGCAATTACAATTAATAGGTTAGACTAAATGAATTAATGTTTTGATAATAACTATTGCGTTACTGAAACTGTACAGCCTAATAATGCCAAGTGTTCGTTCACCGGCCAAGACCGAAGGCGCCGTACTTGTTGTAATCGATTCTCCTGTTCGTTCCACTGTACGACACTCTCTATAAAAGGAAGCACGAGCACAAAATGTGCGTGCACGATGTACGCAAACTGTGGCTCAGTAGTAATGTGCTGTCAACTAACGAAACTATAATCTGCAAACACTTCACCATCATTTAAATGTTTGTCAAGTTGCCTTTTTACGTCTCGTTTTTTTTCCCATCTGACTGCTGATGAATTCCTTTCACCACATTCCCTGTAATGCTTGCCTCCTAGATGTGATCATGCGCTGTGTTGTACATTTCCAGGCTCAGTCAGACTCGTAGCACTTTATAGATTGTTACATAATAAACATCTGATTAGGTCTTGTAATATTAACTTTAATTGTCCTGTTAAAAAAAAAAAAAAAAGTACCCACTAGAGAACAATAAAGACGGAAACTTCCAACGTAGAAAGTCGGAAGGGACCTTAATGCAAAAGGTGAAAGGTAATTGCTGAGTAGGCACGAGATCATAACTCTGGGCAATCAGCAAACAGAGTGACAGGCTTCAATTGGACAGGTCAACCGATTCAAGCGCTTTTGCTCCTTCCATGTATCGACAATCAACGCGGTGAAGTATTCTCCAGTTAAACGAGAGTGCGATCCTTTCAGATGAGTGGAAACCTGTCATTAAAATAGATGGACGTGTTTGTTGAACAGGGAGCCTGGTCCTCAGCTGTGTGTGTCTCTCTTCCTCGCTGTGTAACGTTACTCTAGTTGTTTTGTCCCCAGCACTAATGGAGAGAGTGCAGCCAGAGAGATTGATTATGCAACCTGGAGTGCCACAGGGCAGCTTCAATCTGGAAGTGCTTAGAGTACGCAGCCAACCACAGTGATTCCTTCAGGGCAAATTGAAGGAGGCATGATCTGACAAAAAGGAATTTCAATTTGTTAGATGTATTCCTTCAGACAAATGCTTCCCAAGCTACTTATGTTTTCTAGGCCCTTGCTTTTGTAGCGCTGGACAATCTGGTGCAAGTACGCCGAGGGGAAATTATTTCTGTCTCTGATCTTGAATTGTTTTGCTGTTGTTGTTTGAGCACTTTGGCTTCTTCAAGTTCAAATAGCTTAAATTATTTTCAAACAAAGCGGCAGTTAATACTTTTCGGAGCCGCTGATGAAACGCAAAGCGAACTCCTGTCCTTATCGTGAAATCTCCCTCCTTAGAACAACTTTTTTTTCCTCAAAACGCAGAAGAATGTTAACTAGCCCGGCGCAGTGTTTGTGTCTGTGAGAAAGCTTTTTTTTTTTTTTTTGATACAATAAGCTGTATTCTTCTGAAATTAGCAGGTCAGATTCATTAATCATAGCGTCTGAGGGCTGCTTTGAACTATCAGGCCAGGTCATTAAACCCAGTCTGTCTGGGGCACGAGCGGGCGACACGGAAACACTTTGGAGAGCGCTGGTTCACCCACAAGACACACTAATAATGACCTGTGTGTGTGTGTGTGTGTGTGTGTGTGTGTGTGTGTGTGTGTGTGTGTGTGTGTGTGTGTGTGTGTGTGTGTGTGTGTGTGTGTGTGTGTGTGTGTGTGTGTGTGTCACAAATGGACACGTTTCTGAGTGCTACTCTCAGGCTCAGTGTGGGCTTAATTTGGAGAAATAACAACATGGGAAGGGAGCAGGAAAAGGTCGCGAGGGTGGGAGAGGGGATTTCACTGGGTGATTGTGTATGTGTGGTTTTGTATGAAAGGTGAGTGGTTCTGTGTCTGTGTGTGTGCAAAGCCACTCTGTAGTGACAATATCAGTTTTACAAAGTGTGTTTGAGAGAAAATAGGCACGAAAAGAATCCAAGAGTGTTTTTGATCTATTCCTCTTCGCCTCTCTTTCCCGTTTTTTCCCTCTGTCCTATTTGCGGCCTTTTTTAAGCGCCGCCGTCCTCACAAACACCGGAGAGTGAAATCCTACCCTCTGATCACCGCTCCAACACAGCTAAAATGTGTTCCCATTTAAGGTGAGGATCACCCAAGCGCTCTCTGTGTGGCTCCCTTTTAAAACCAACTTAATCAGGCAGGAATTTGGGTTATTAGGGTCAGGGACTGTTGGGAACTGCCTTAGCGAGAAACAAAGTGAGGAAGAGAAGAGATGGTGAGGACACAGATGTGTCGCATCAGGAGGCTGTCTGTATCTCAGTACTCGAGGGGGTGGGGGGGTGGAGGGGAGCTGGGCGGCTGGTGATGCTGTCCCGTCTGATTTACCTGATTGGGTCACAAGACGCTTATAAGTCTGTTGCATTGTGGGTTTCTATGTGGCTAATTAGTCCTAACTGCGCATTAGCCAAACTTTTCCAGTGACCCTGCACGCTTAATCTTGTACAGGCCGGTGTATGTGGAAACTCTATAGCAGGTTCATTACACTTCCTTACTGTTCTGGAAACATGGTTCTCTCCTTGGTTTGCACTTTCGAAAGCTGATGCAGGTTTTTGGGTTGTGCATTTAAGGATAATTGTGGTTTAATAAAACGTTGCCTTATATTTGTGGTTTGGGGGCCATTATTCCTGTTGCTAACAATTCTATTAACCAATTTAGTAGCTAAGAACTGGGAACATTCCTTTAAAGTGCCCATATTATGCTCATTTTCAGGTTCATAATTGTATTTAGGGGTTGTACCAGAATAGGTTTATGTGGTTGAATTTTCAAAAAAACACCATATTTTTGTTGTACTGCACATTGCTGCAGCTCCTCTTTTCACCCTGTGTGTTGAGCTCTCTGTTTTAGCTACAGAGTGAAGCATCTCACTTCTGTTCCATCTTTGTTGGGAGTCGCACATGCGCAGTAAGTACTGCTAGCCAGTCAGTTGCAGAGTATGAGGGTATGCCAAAAGTGACCCACGTTTGTCTCTGAAGTAAAGGCTGGACTACAATAGAGCTGTTTGGAGCAGTTTGTGAACAGTGTTTTCTGTTGGAGATGGTAAGTCCCTTTGGGGTGGACTTTGGGCTTTTTCACTTTGTAAACCTATAACATGCACAAAAAAGATATATAACACAATAAAGGAAGGGGGAAAGTCAAAAAGCATAATATGAGCACTTTAAAGAAGTACAGGAACAGGACAACAAACAGGAGCAGTCAGACAGTGATACAGGTTTAAAAGCTGCATTCATTTTAATTTTTCTTCGGCCACTTGTGGGCAGCAGAACAAACTGCAAACACAACAGTGACACAGTTGTTGCGGCAACGGTGTTAGGAAACTATTGCCTCCACATCCAGCAGATGCGGAGCGACATTGGTAGTTCATTTAGAATCGTGATTGTGTCTCTCTATTTTACTCTCCTTTTAGCCCCTGTTTTTTGTCTCCTCAAACTCTTGAGGGAAATAGCTGACTCTTTGTACGCCAAATACTCCGCTATGTTCTCCAGCTAGTTGCTACATGTGTCTGTCTAAAAACAAGGCTGATGGGAGCGTTGAGAGTAAAGCAGAACAGTGAAGTTTGGGTCCTAAAACCAAGACAATAAGCTTAAAGATGCTGAAATGCTCCATGAAGCTAAGAGAAACCACAAAGAATATTGATTAGAGCAGCTTAAAACCAAATCCTAAAGCGAACTACATGTACCACATTTGAAAGAGGAAATAAAGGCGAACAGTAAAATAACGTACAACACAAACTATACAATAAACATCCGTCATAGTTTACAGACTTACTAAGGTTTTCTGCTCACACAGTTTTCCTGTGCAATCATGGATAATTAGGGACATTTCAGGTGTGCACACTTTTGGTTTTACCTCCAGACATAGTGGTTTAAATAATCTGGTTAAACTGTTGGCCAATTGGATACCTGCAATTCCTCTGGTGAGTATCTTATTACAACCATTAAAAACTAGAAGGGCACGTGGAGAGCGCAAACCTCCGCCAAGGCCAAATGCCGTATCTATCATTGTAAACGAAAGTGAAAATGAATGTGTGTATTCGCCCTGTGATTCGGATCCGCTCCATTATGTATTCGATTCTTCCTTGGCCCATGCCATTCCAATAAGTTTCATGAAAATCGGGCCAGGAGTTTTTTCTGTAATCCAGCTGAATGACAGACAAACCAACAAATCGATGGTGTCACAGAACAGGCTAAACAACATAATCTGAGTATATTGTAAACATTTTCAGGTAACTCGGTGAATGTAAGCCAGTTAGAGTCATGCACTGTTAGAAGAATGATTGTCAGTTTTATGAAATGCTATTGACGGATTGATAACAACAGCCGTGATGATTAGAGGGAAGCCAGAGCTCCTGGCAGGAGTTGACAGAGTATCTACCAACATTTGCCAAATTTACCAGATATGTAGTGAATAGTAAGATAAAGAAGAACAGCATGTACAAACACAAAGGGAAGAGTTTGAGTTGCGTATGTGATACCAGCTAACTGAGAAACATCAGTGGAGTGTCTGAGATATCTGAGCAGATAAATCAAGATACTATCATTGCAGGACTCACAGCTCCATTTAATTGCCAAATACCTGAAAATCCCTGTTATATATCAGTCAATTTCCTCTGCTGTGAGCTGCATTACAGTACAGCTCTCTGGGGTTTGTCTTTAGCAGCTTCCCAGTGAGAATATGTTTCCTTTAGCAGAGCCAGGTGGCTTTGGCGGCTCAGACGATGACAGCAGCTCTTTCTCTGTCTCCGTCTGTCGTAATAATGCCATCAGAGCTGCAGCCTGAGGTTAACGTGCTGGTCACAGACGGCACTTTAATGCCCCGCGGAAACCTGCATTTTATGGAGCTTGTTGTGACCCACTGATCCCGGGGCTTTGATGACCAGCAGTAACTCTCCGCAGCACCTATTGGCAACTTCAACCTGCATGTGTGAGGGAGTTAATCCAGAACTGTTACACTTCAAACACACTATTCTCTACTAAAAGTGCTTTGTTTATCCCACTGAAGAACCATTAGGCACGTTCCTCTGGAGCTCCTCTCTTTGGTGTGAAGAGAAGGCTGCAGGGTCAGTGGAGTAAATCGCTGATCACTCAGGTTCATCATTAGGAAACCAATAAATTTACCTCCTATAGTTACTTTTAATGAAGTCCAGGTTGGACTGTTTAACCCTTCAGGCAATGCTTGAAAGAGGTATTGTTCTCCATAATCGGTGGCTAGTTATCGATGCACAAGCAAGATAATCACTCTAATATTAAAGATGTATCTTAAAGCACATCATTGACATATTATCATGTTATAAAATTGATATGGTAAAATAATATCATAATTAGTTGGAGTCGTGTGTCGGCCCACCTGATGAATGGAAGTTCAATATTTACTCTCCTTTTTGCTCTGTTTTGGTCTTAAATATCTCGGTTTTTAGCTGCTAAATGCTTAAACTTTGTCTGTTTGTTAAAAACAGCTGCCGCTGTACCACAGACTGTACATAAAGATGGACGACCCATCTCCACTCCTTCCCAATGTTCAAAAGTGAAGCCAAAATATCCTGGATATTTTGAAGCCAGAATCTGCGCAGTATTGATCGGGTGGTGGAGCTGAGGTATCAGCTAGGTAAGTCCCGCTCATGCACCCCCCCGACCAATCGCAAGTCAAACACTTGAACAAACATCAGCGTGATCAGAACGACAATCTTTGGGGGAAAATGTATTGGACGTGTACTTTGATTTTTTTAGTTTGGCCCATGTCCTAACCGCTAACATGGAGGTAGCAGGAGTTATGACCTACACTGCAGCCAGCCACCAGGGGCCGATCGAGATGTTTTTGGCTTCACTTACAGAGTCTATGCATCAACCATGGGTGTATTGTGCTTAAGAACTGGATACAGTGTTCATTGGCGGAGCCCTGTTCATTCAATCCATGAGAGTTGCTCAGTGGCGCAAACGGCAAAAAAGTTGAAGTACCACAAATGGCCACTGGGCAAAATCAGCGGAACGGCTGAGCACTGTTCCTGGAGGGCAAGTCTATATCCACGACGTTCCACTTCTGGGGTTGCTCCATTGCTGGCGGAAATTACGTCGGATTTCACTCATTTAGGCCAAATATCCGTTACCTTGGGCTTCCTTTGTGTTGGCCTTTTAAACGCATGTGGATTTCTGAGGACTCTGGATCTCTGCGTACACGTTCCACCAAAACAAGTTCCTTCCCGAGGCTATTTTGCAGAGGCACCTTTGCTCCCTCCGGTGCTTAGCACCGCCCAAGACTAATGTGATTGGTTTAAAGAAATGCCACTCAACCAGAGCATGTTTTTCTCCCATCCTGGAATGCTGTGTGGACTAGCCAGACCCTCCTGTGCAGTGCTGTGGAGGAAGGTCTGGCAATGCGAGACTACTGGAGGGCTGGCTTCAACCCCTGGGCTGTACGTATAGGCACAGTGGTGCTTTGTAGTAAATGCTAACTTTAGCAGGTGTCCTATGTACCATCTTCACCATCCTAGTTTAGCATGTTAGCATGCTAACGTTTGCTAACTAAACACACAGCAGTACAGCTGAGGCTGATGGGAATGCCATTTTGCAGCCGTGCGATTATAAACCAAAAATATTGGACAGATTGAAACATTGACCTGATGGTGGTGGTAGACAAAAAGTCGGGGGATCCTAAAGGTCGGTAGGATTCGTCCTCTGGGGACCACGGACATCTGTACAAAAAACTTTCATATTTGGTGGATCAACCGACAGGTCGTCGTTGATAATTGGAGGAGTCCTACCCAGCTCAGCCGGGCCCCGTCCATATTATCTGTTATTTCCAGACGGTCAGCCTGCTCCTGACAGATTATTCCTCTCGGGCCACCAGAGTTTCCCTCCCTGCGTGTTTCTCTCTCATGCTTTACTGGCCTGAAAGGATCTCCGACACCTACAGGCTCCGATGTTGTCAGTTGGTTAATAAAACCTCCTGGTGGAAGAAACACAGAGAGGGGTAAGGTCACACAGATTCCCTCCTCTCTTCACCCCCCTCCTCCAGGCTGTGTAGTGTCCACACCTCTGATTACCCCGGCCCCCTGTGTGTGTGTGTGTGTGTGTGTGTGTGTGTGTTCTTGTTTAACTATATTCGTGGGGTCCAAAAACCGGGAGTCAAGTATACTTGTGGGGTCCCGACAGCTTTGTGGGGCCAAAATGCTGGACCCCACAACTTTATAGGGCTGTTTGAGGGTTAAGACTTGGTTTTAGGATTAGGGATATAATTAGGGTTAGGGTTAAGGTTAGGGTAAGGGTTAAGGTTAGGCATTTAGTTGTGATAGTTAAGGTTAAGGTAAGGGGGCTAGGGAATGTATTATGTCAATGACGGGTCCCCACAAAGATAGTGTCACAAACCTTTGTGTGTGTGTGTGTGTCGAAACTGTGTGAGAAACTGACAAGGACGGGGTGTATGTATCTTGTGTGAAAAAGAATTACGAGAAAAAGGAGCAACAGACCGGAGAAACACCACATGTGTGCACATATGTGTGTGTTCGGCTGGGGGCCTCCCCCACCTATCTGAACCGAGGCATGGGACCTGCTATCTGTTTCTCATTTCGCCGACACTCTGTGGTTTTCCAGCAGTGACAGGCCTCAGAGTGGAAACTGGCACTAACGAGCAATTACATCCTGCCTGCCTGCCAGGGATTATGGGATTACAGACTGACCGGGCTTCAGTATGCGCTCTCTTTCTGCACTCTCATTTTGCCATTCCCTGGCTTTCCCCTTTGTTCACCTTATCTCTGCTTTAAGACCTTTCCCATTCAGCGGTTCAATTATGTTTTTCTCATTTTTCTTTCCCCTGGACAATAACCCATTCTCTATTTTTAATTCTCCTTCCTCTTATCATGTGATTTTTTTTCTTTTGTTATCTCATTCTTTCTATCGCTCCTCCTCTGGTATTCTCTCCTCTGACTCTGCGGCTGCCTCGCATAGTTAAAGCATGCCGTCGTTAACCGCTGAAGAGTGAAATTGTTTTGGTGGGAAAGGGGACGAGAGCACATTTAATAAGACAAAAAAAAGACATTTAATGTGTATGAAGCTAAAAATGAAGCTTGATGGAAATGAGAAACAGGAGGAAGCAGTGAGACTAAAGAGAAAGTGCAAAGAAAACATGACTCCTTTACATCATATTAACGTCTAAAAAAGGTTGTCCCAGAGGACTTTTCATACACTCTTCCCTCAGAAAAGGATTTAAAAAAAAAAAACATTCAACAAGTCAGATTTTGAGGTATTGCCGTTACGCCCTGAAGCCTCTTGTATGACATATTTCTGAAAGATTTTAAATTTCGATAAGGTTAAAGAGCTGTAGATCGCTACAAGCAAGATTAAAGTTACAGAACAAGTTTTCCACACTGCTCTGGATGCATATATGCAGAGCTTTGGGGCACATGAAAGTACAGCAGGCATCATCACGTTTTGTGTCTTGCAGGTTTCTCTGTGTCTGGTAGCGATCAGTCGGCTCTCCTGGTGTTCTGCCTCTCTCTCCTGCATCTCCTCTTACACTGCAGGTGTCTTTTATTGAGCCAGCGGTGATTTACTGTACTCTTTTTCTTTTTTTCTTTTTTTTTTCTCGCTCCTGCAATCAGGCACCGCCGTAGTGACAGGTTAAAGCTGCAGGTCAGATCATTTCACGTATACGCGCACGCACGCGCAGCACAGAACAGAGCGTGTCTCTAATAGGAGGTCATTATCGGAGAAGTTTGGCTTTTTAGAGGGAGGCGAAACACCGGAGAGCTCGGAGCTTTCTTTCTTTTTTTACAAGGTGAGACGTTTTTGGAAGCTCTGTGGGCAAAGCTCAGGTCTGAGGATGTAATAGTATACAGTAGGCACCAAGATCACTAATCACAAACACGTTTTGGTATGTCGCCCTGCTTCTTTTCTCAGCAAAGATGTGTGTCCGTTGAGAAAAAAAGCAGGATTAATAAACGTCTGAATTACATCTTTGAAAGTAATATACATGGAATTGTTGCATTATTTATACCGCCTTGTAATGGCAAAGAGCAGTCACAGTGAAGTTGAGAAAAAGGTTTTGAAAGTTTGAATGCTCTTAGCCAAATGTGTAACGGATATTTAAGTTGAAGGACCTTAATTTGCTGCCTTTAGGTCTGATTATCAATCATTGTGACAGACTTTACATAACTCTTTGTTTGGACAATAAAGGGCACAAGGACATTTTTTTCATGTTTTTTCTTTAGCTTTGTTGTCCATTTGAACTTATGAGCTAATTTAAGAAATTAATTTGAAGTAAAATACATTTTAATAATAATGGGAACATAATTGGAGCCAGAGGCTGTAGAGACAGCAAATACTGCTACTCTGCTAAGCTAGGCTAGTTAGCTTCCAGCAGAACTAGTTTATTTAGTGTTACGTCTTTCATCCGTTAGGATTAGATTATAAAAGGTGGTGTAAAAACTGAATGAAGCATCAAAGCATATTGAGCTACATACTTTGCGGGTAAATAAGCTTTAGCTAAGGCTAACTCACCAGCTAGCCTTAGCTAGCCGCAGTGCAGTCACTGCAGTTTGGTTTTTAGTTTTCTGTTTTCTATTTCTTGCTAATTTGACATATATTCCGCCCCAAATAATCACATTTTCAATTTCTACGACATTTACTGTAAACCCTGTATGGTAAAAAAGATGTAAAAGAATTTAGATTCTGTTAAGTCATTTCAGCGGCGATTCTAGGATCAGAGCTTTAGGGGTGCCTGGCACCCTTTTAATGTACTTTTTTAAACATTATTCTACTGTGCATTTTAACACCACTGTGGACCGTCATGGTAGAGGAAACACTGACTTATGTAACTATAAAGACTTAACTTACTTTAATGTGGCGCCACAGGGCCATTACTACAAAGGTGAGGCGGTATTACAAATAAAATGGAATTATGCAAATATTGAATAAATGGAAGAAAAAAAGTCACAGCATCACATTAAAATATAACATTGTGGAGTCCACTACAATGAATGAAGGCAACACATAGACTACCATGGCATTATAACCATGTGGTCTTAACGTTACCTGTCCGCTGTCTCTCTCTCTGTTCCAACGCCGTCATGCTCTCTCTCCTTCCCTCCCTCTCTATCCTCCTCTCTCCCTGTCTGTGCGGTTAACCAAAAGACAAATATAACAAACAAACAATGAGTCTTTATTATCTAATAAGAGGTATATATTGATCCATTTATGACATTACTCTAATTGAATATTGGGTTACTATGGGCAATGAAGTCACATCATTTTGCCCTTACTCTCTCTTTTGAAACTGGCTGTTTTTTGTGGAGAAACAAAATCGGATATCCATCAATGGAAAAGCAGATATTTCCAATATGCAGAATCAAAAACTTACAAAATTACAGATGTGTGCGGTTTTGACTAATGGCTGACAAGCACTATTTTCTGAAAATGGCTCAGAATTTTTTTCTGAATGATCCAGGCGTCTAGATTATGGGTTCAGTTTCCTGATGCTGTGATTTTCCTAGAGCAGAACTCCTTAGCTCACAATAGATTATTTTACACAGTGTTGTAAAGTTCAAATATTAAAATGTCTGCTGTCGACACTTTGGAAATGGTTACCATGAGGCCATATAATCACACATGAATGTAATTGGGCTCAGTATTTTGTCGCATCCAATTTCTACAATGCCAAGACTTATAGATAGGTTACCACAATATGCAGAAAGAGGGAAGGAATAAAAGTGATAATAATATTAGCATATTTTCACTATTTCGATAATTATTATTTTCACTTCATGCAGAACTCTGAACCTACCTAACGTAGGCTATGGCTAGCTGACATATGTCAGACCTATACAGCTCATTCAGATATCTTGATGTGAGAGTTTAATGGACCCGTTTGAAACTAATCATGCCCATTTAGGTTTTATTAAAGTGCTCATATTATGCTTTTTGGCTTTTTCCCTTTCCTTTATTGTGTTATATATCTTTTTTGTGCACGTTATAGGTTTACACGTTATAATGTTCGCCTAGCTGCTAGCATGGCACGCCCTCATTCTCTGCTTCTGACTGGCTAGTAGTCCTTACCTAGCTACTGCGCATGTGCGACTCCCAACAAAGATGGAACAGAAGTGAGCTGCCTCACTCTGTAGCTAAAACAGAGAGCTCAACACACAGGGTGAAAAGAGGAGCTGCACCAATGTGCAGTACGACAAAAATATGGTGTTTTTTGAAAATTAAACCATGTAAACCTATTCTGATATAACCTCTAAATACAATTATGAACCTGAAAATGAGCATAATATGAGCACTTTAAACAGCGTCGCTGACTTTGAAGGCATGTTACGACCACTTCCCAACATGCTGGCTTAATGTGGTTGACTTCTACCTTTTCGGATGGATGTGCAGTTTTAGCTGATACAAACACAGACTTTTTTTTTAACAATAATATTTAGGGGTGCCAGGATTAACCTAAAAATCGTCCCTGACTCAATTTACCAAATATGTTTTTACTGCATAAGGTTGATATCAGATGATGGATGGAAGGTGAAGGTCCAAATGCTGGCAAGGATGAATAAAAACTCTCTTAATATCCCTGCTTTATTGCATAATGCTGCTGCCCAGTGTTCATGATATTCAGTGAACTATCCCCAACCCTGTTCTTTTACCTCGTAAATGTCCCCCAAACCAAGTCCAAGTCCGTCCTCTTCAAGCACTTAAACAGTATTATGTACTATGTAAAATCAATTTAGAGAAGCGGAATAAGCTCTGGTTAAACTAGCTGGCTCTAGCTTTATGGGTTGGATTTGCTTCAGGTGGGCTTTCCCACTTAACTAACCGGAATAACAACTGGAGCGCAGAGGACCAACAATGCAAATAGAAGGTGACAAGAACTCCGCTCTGCCCGCTTGCAGACATCCACCCCGATGGACAAACCAAAGGCTTTAATCAGCCGAACGAGGAAGAAACACATGCTCGGTTTTCTAAACACATGCTGTTGGATCTGACACTGTGCACACGCTATCAGTAGGCTTGTGTCAGTCTGGAGCTCTTCAGGACCAGTGTCCCGCTCCCCCTCTCTCTCCACCCCTCGACTCCCCCGCCTGCCTCATCCCCGAAAAAGGCTGCAGGCGTCAGGCTGGAAACAGCTCCAGAGTGCCTGGAGTGAAATGAACCAGCAGACAGGCCCACGTTGACTCCCAGATTGCTGATCTAAAAGGCGCTAAACACTCCCAGCTGTGGCGTTAGGGACGCCGAATGGCACCTCTCCTGAGACCCTGGCCAGGATCTGTATTCCTCCGTCCTGCCTCGCACTGCTGAAAGGTTTTAAATAAGCTCAGAGACGGAGGGAGATGGAGGGCTGAGGAGGCAGCACAGTTTGGTTTTAGGTTGCAGCGGTGGCGTGCACTCTGTCTGTGTGGCTGATTTATGCTCACTTTGTCTGCCCTCAGCGTCTGTAACTTTGCTTTCCCTTCCACTAGATGGCTTCAGCTGGAACAAGCAGGATTGCATAAATGCATCAACAGGTCTTATCCTGACCTGTGATCTGTAACCTTTTGTCAGTCTTCCATGTCATTGCACAGACAGAACGGCTTGGATTGTTTTGGACTGTTATATAAACATGGCACACACACATATCGGCGAGATCTACAAATACATGCTTGAATACGTTACGACGGGCGCACAGCGTTGCTGTAGTTCATCGCCGAGGTTATACAAAGCATCGTAGAGATGACAGATGTGGTTTCAAAGATGCTGGAGATATCTGTGGGCCAGAGCTTGGTTCAAGAAATTGTTCATATCAGATTTAAACAGGTCTGACATTAGTGCTGAGCTGATGAGTTAATTAGCAAGCAAGCACACCAACTTTATTTGTACAGCATTTTATCAAAACAGAAGTACTTTACAGGTGAAAGAAAGGTGAGACTGAGTAAAAGAGGCAGACCGAACAACAAAATAGGGTTATGGGAAATTTTAAATGAGGCCAAAGGAGAGTGGGATTTACAATGCTTTTTAAAGACGTGCACTAATTTGGCTTCTTTGAGACTCTGCGGGAGGCTTGGAACCGCGAGAAGTCCTGCCAGTGGTCAGAAGGCCCCCCTACAACTCTTTAAAGGAACTGAATCAATCAATCAATCAGTTCCAATTAAATGCATCAACATGTTTTGAACTAATGGTTGGATTCTACTGGGCTCTGGGGAAATTGCGATGGCCATTTCTCACTGTTTTCTGACGTTTTATAGACAAGCTGGGGGTCCCGAACCCCACAAGGGGTCACAAGATAAACAAAGACCTATATCTGCTACACACATGTTTTTCAAACTTGTCTTTAAGGTTTGCTTTTTCCTTGTAAATTGTAAAATAATAATAATAATTAAAAAAAAAGTGGGAAAGGAGAAAAACACTCGGTTGGTTGAACTGGTCACAACCAGTAAACTTACTGTATGCAACTGGTGATGAGGAGATGTAAACATCCCTTCATTTTAAGGGTCAACAGCCAAAAAGGTTGGGAACTAGGGCTGGCTATCGCCAATTATTTCCTGAATCACTTCTATTCCGAATCACAAGGTCCTGAGTTGATTACGTTTCAGATTCGATTCCATGTCAATTAGGTTAGGGAATTTTCAGTTACAACACCAGTTTTGCTTGGATGTAAAATACATTCTCGGAGAACTTCTGCTGTAAATTGTACAAGCTAGAAGCAACCCTCAAATATTTTTTACAATGCACCAGGTCAATATTTACCAAACATTTGTGTAAAGCACTTCTACTTCTACTGTACATCCATGGCAATTAGGCATATGTTAAAAGATCGATATCTGGATTTTATTTAATCAATATCAGATCACTCAAACAAAGATCGGTTTTAATTGAAAAATCGATTATTTTAACACAGCCCTATGGGGAACCACTGGACCTAATGATTTACCAAAAAACAATGAAGAGATGGCAGTGTCTATTGGTTGGTCCACCACTTTGGTGCAGACTCTCAACAACCATTGGGTGGATTGCCATGTAATTGTTACAGATGCTTATTGTGTCCTAATAACTTTGGTGATCCATTGACCTTTCCTGTAACAATACTTTTCTGTAGAACTGATGCAAGATAGATGAGAAACGAATGAGTAAAGTTACTTCGGTTACACTTTACTTGAAGTTTATGACATAACGCTTCTTTTAGTGTCGGTTTTTAGGGTTATGGTTATGGTTATGGTTGGGCTTAAGGTTCATGTGTCATGACAGTGTCATGACAGTGTCATGTGTTATGACAGTGTCATGTGTTCATGACAGTGTCATGTGTTCATGACAGTGTCATGTGTTCATGACAGTGTCATGTCACTCTTATGGAGATACCTTCAAGTAAAGTGTTACCGTTATGTCTTCCGTTTTCAAAGTACATGATGCTCTGACCTCCGCTGAGCTTTTACTTTTTTTGGGGGGCCAACAAAAGAACCTGATGACCTCATGTTACGGGATGTGTGGCGGCCAGCACAGTCCTCCACACTGCACGTACCATATATAAACATCTGCATCCGTGACACTTCTTATCACCTGTCCTGCATCTCTGTGGTTTTTTTGTCTGGGACCTCCGCGAAGTGCTCTGGCTATGCCTGGTTCCCCCTGCTTGTACCTCTGCCACAGGAATAACCCTGAAGAATGCCTTTGACAAGTGTATCGCAGATGCTGCCTTTTGTTGGCGGGACTGGGGTTGTTTGCATGGATATAAGAACCGACAAGCCGACACTGGCCATGCTAGCTGGCAGCAAACACTGGTCTTTTACTGAAGCAGCAACAAACATGCCGCTCTCGTGCATTGAGGACGTGATTTATGTGACATGTCGGCTTGCTCAGGGGCCCACAGGACTGTTGCTGTTTTGTTTTGTATTTACAGTATCTGGACAATTGTGAATGTATAGACATCGTATTGCCCGCATGTTGTGTCTTTAGTTTATGTTAACCTTTCCAAAGGGAGTTCTGGGAGGAGGAAAGTTGACAGTCAAGCCTTGTTCTTGTTCTTACATTCCTCTCTTTCTCTCTCTCTCTCTCTCTCTCTCTCTCTCTCTCTCTCTCTCTCTCTCTCTCTTTCTTTCTCTCTCTCTCTCTCTCTCTCTCTCCAGGTGGGACCAGATGGAAGGTTCGGAGAAAGGATAGACAGGGGATTACCTCTGTAATGTCAGCAAAGGCCAAGGTTTGTCACAAACACTACGTTGTTGTTGCCAAAAGAGCACCCTGAAAATGTCCATTCCTCCTTCTGCTTTTTCTTCCTCTTATCATCTGTCACTTCTTCTACTCTCCATCTCTTCCTGCATCTTCGTCTTTTTCTCGCTCTTTGTATTTGCTGTTCTTGCCTTATAATGAAATGACCATATCTGCAAGAAGCCTAGCCTTATCATCTTTCATTTCCACTGTACAGGCCACTTTAAACCAGAGGCTGAGTTATGTCTATGTATACATTCTTAATGAAAGGCTCAGAACTGATTTTTTTCCGTAAAACCATGTCAGGGCAGAAGCTTTCATTGCTACATTCTAAGCCAGTGGACGAAGTTTGATCCAGAGCGGAAAGAAGAATGCAGAGTTATTATGACCTAATGAGTTTATTAGACTTTGATGAAATAGGCTTAACACAAAGTGCTGTAGCTCATTTCAAGAGCTTTTGAAGAGCTGTGTGTTTTATGTGCTCTTATAAGTATCATCTCATTTTCTTTATCTGTTTTCATATCTGTAAAGCACTCTGTCAACTTAGTTTTGTTATTAAGTGCATGGTCGCCATGGAAGCAAAAGAACAAACATAAAGTTCCTCTGGTGGTGAACCTTTTTCTTTGTAAGAAAAACAAGAGAGCTCAAATCCAACAGCAGAACTGTACGCACAGCTCTGTCATTTCTAACTTTCTAGAAATATCTGAGAACAATGTGTCATCAAATATCTACTTAATGGAATAGTTTTGACATTTTGGCAAATACGCTTATTCGCTTTCTCGCTGAGCTGAGAGAGATATCACTGTCATGTCAGTGGGCAGGTGCTTAGCTTAGCATAAAGACTGAAAACAGAGGGAATTAGCTAGCCTGGCCCTGTCCACAGGTCAATAAAAATACAACTGCCAGCAGCCCAGCACCTCTAAAGCTCACTAGTTATATGTTGTTTGATAAATATGACGATTTAAGCAGCCGAACTGTACGCCACTCTGTAATTCTTACCTTTTTTAAGAATTATAGTTTAGTACAATGCATTATTACAAATCCAGTTAAAGCAGCACACATCAATATCTCTGTATTAACAATGGATCAAATGAGTGTGTGTAACATGAAAGGGCTGTACTTAGCCTCGGCATTATGTAGCTTTTTAGCATCTTTCAGCTAATAGTTTTTTATATTTAAAATTTTTTTTATTTTTTTTATTAGTTTTTTTATGGCCTAAAAATGTACTGTTTTGGTTCAAAACCCACTGTACGCTACCTGCTTAGCACCAAACAACAGACAGAGACAGTTAGCGGCTAGCTGGTGAGCAATGTGGAGCATTTATCAGCTAAAGAGTCAGATATTTCCCACAGCAGCTGGTGGAGACCAAAACAGAACTAAAAGGAAAAAGTGAATATTGAACCTAAATTTCAGGCGAACAGAAACGTGTTTAATGCTAATGTAGCTCTGCGTCTGCTGGAAGGGTAAACAGTCAGTTGTTTGCCAACAGTTCCACCATGTCAACTTTATAAGGTGATACATGATACAGCAATGTTGTGTTTACAGCTTGTTGCCCTGCCAACAAGTGGCCAAATTTCAATTAATGCAGGCAAAAGAATTATTAATTTGATAAAATACGAAAAAGTAGTACTTTGAAAGTAGTTACTTTCAATGGCCTGGTGGCAACCCTTGGCTTTATTTATTCATTATGCTAACTTTTAGCATGCAAGAAAGTCAGTTAAACAGATCCTTCCGATTTCCCTTTATCAGCTAACATGGGACTTCTGTCTGCTGTAGGTGCTGCTGTGGGTGCTCCTCTCTCTGCTGCCTCTCGTGGAAGGAGCCCATACGAAAGCTGGTGCTGCTGGTGTGGGCTCAGACTCGGGCCATGCCGCCGGCCTGCTGGCAGGCCAGGAGGAGCGAGAGCTTCCTGTGACGCTGCCAGAGGTGTTGGAGGACGAGGAGCAGGAAGACGACAGTGACCCTTACTCTACTTGGCACGCTCTATATGGTACTAAAGCTCTCATGAAAGTATAATTTACAGCACATCTGCTTCACCAGACAGTATTAGAGTGGAAAGAGGGCATGAGCTGTTGGATCTGCTTTGTATCTGAGCCAGCAAAATATATTTACATAAGATTTAAAGCGTGAGAAGTCATTTTAAGTTAAAAGGTAGAAGTAAAATTGTAGATTTTGCAGGATAGTTTGCACGCTATTACTCATAATTTCCTGAATAATTATGAATTTTCATTTTATCTCTACCACTCCTCTTTCCTCTCCATTTTAGACCCCTTTGTAACAGATGAGGTGGATGACCATCCCAGTAGTCGCTGGGTGGGGCGCTCGCCACGCTCCTCTGACCCCTCAGAACCTCAACCCAGCGGATCACCAAAGAAAAAGAAGAAGAGGAAGAAGAAAGAAAAGGAGGAAGGGGAAGAGACGGGAAAAGCCGATAGAAAGGGTAAAGGTAAGAGCAGGCAGCCCAAGCAGAGCAGCAGGGACTGCCGTGTGGAGAAGAGAGAGATGAGGGTTCGGGACCTGGGCCTGGGCTTTGACTCGGATGAGATTGTCCTCTTCAAGTTTTGCGTGGGCTCCTGCCAGTCTTCAAGAACAAACTACGACCTGGCACTGAAGGCGCTGCTGGACAACGGCTCGCTGCCCCGGCGCACCGCCCGCAAGGTTAGCAACCACCCCTGCTGCCGGCCCGACCGGTACGAGCCGGTTTCCTTCATGGACGCCCAGACCACGTGGAGGACCATCCAGTCGTTATCAGCTGCCAGCTGCATGTGTATGGGCTGAAGACACCAACCAGGGAGAAGGTGGCGAGGACGGTTGTCACCCATCCTGAACAGATAGGAGTAAAGGGGCTCAGGGTGAGGAAGGCGTGGGTACAGGGAAGAGCCAGAGGGGGGGCGCTGTAACACACAGAGCAAGGAAGTGACAGAGGCCACTTGTTGGTTTCCTGTGGTGTATTTCCTGTCGAGGAGGAAGAGTGCAGCTGGATGATTCAGGTGAAAAGGTCAAAATCAGAGACTGAGGGGAAATGCGGATGCTAGATTGGACCCGCCGGACGCGTCGACGTCACCACATGAGCATACTGCACAGCCGTCAACACTTGGGCTTCCCGTCCATCATTGCAGTCGGACACTGACTGTAACGGAGTATAGCGGCACTTTCTACCGGTTTAAATCACCAATAAAGGCTTCTAAACCAAAAACTACACAGCTGTTCCAGAAGCAATGTGAGCCCAAATTGAGGAGAAATTAACGACATCTGCACCAAGATTACAGGTTTCCCTGACGTTAGCCTGTTGCTGTAGCCTGGAAATCCAGACCCAAATCCGAAAGATTAAGGCATTGAGTAATGAAAATGGCCCAACTCGAGGGGCGGCACCAAGCATGCATTTGAAATCTTATTGCACGCAATTGGATAACACTACGACCAATCACAACAATACACAGGGTGACGTAGCCCCATACACTTAGCGACCAGCGGAGCTAACTGGTAGATTAAACTTTTGCCGTATCCGGTGGGCAAAACAGCAAAAACGTCCTTCTTGCAAAGGAACGATTCGGCGCCGTCTTCTGTTCCTCTTTTAGATAAAAAGCCATGTCTAACTCATTCGTTGCAGCGGCCAAAGCCGTTTCAAACAACTGGTGTTCATCTGTAGCCATCTTGCAATGTTTACTAATGACTTTGGCGTTGCAGCGCTGTCGTCATCTGTTTAGCTCGCCTCTGGCCCGCCTATATCAGATACACCGATGTGATTGGTGCAGCTCGGCTACAAGGGTGTAATTAATGAGCATCATTACTGAATGCCAGAGTGACTCGCTGAGCAAATTCAAATTGTTCTCTTGCGAGAGCTCTGGATTTCAAGGGTGCTGTTGCTGCATGTAGCAGTGAAGTGACTGTTACGGAGTATAGCAGCAAAATCACAAATAAAGGTTTCTAAACTAAAAACTACCACTCGAACAACGCATTCTAATGAACAGGCTTGTACAATACAGTACGAAAATGTAGGCACACAAATTTGTATGATTTCCTACGAAATTAGGGACCACCGGCTACAGAGCTCCGTGGTATTATCGGCAGTTGGTAGTTGAGTTTAGCCGCCAATACGTAACTGGTAGCTGGGTACAGGCACCGCCAGATGACCGTCCTCTCAGGTTGAGCGTCATGTGGCGACGACAGTTAAGTTTAGGCAACCAAACGACTAGTTAAGTTTAGGAAAAAGATCGTGGCTTGTATTAAAACACTCCCGAGGAACAAAAACACGTTTCCTTGGTGAAATTCTTTTGTTTTGTTTTGTCTTGTCTTGTCTTTGGCAGTCACCATGGTGTGTTCAGCAATAAATACATACGAATTACAGTGCATTGCTTTTCTTAGCTAAATGTACTAACGGTTCATGAGAACAGCCTGACTCGAACATGTTCCAACTGGAATGTGATCCAAAATTGGGGAGTAATTATTAACAACATCGGCAAACAAGAGCGTTGAAGCCTAAATGTTTCCTGTGTCGACGTCAACACTTGTAGTGGGTCCGATCTAGCATCCACCGAGGGGAAAGTCACCAGTGAATCACAGTCTGGATTTCTTGTTGCGGCTTCAAAACATGAATTTGTTTTCAACTGCATAACTGGTATCTACTGCAGGATACTCCAGACCAGTTATTATACACATAAAAGAGACTCCATATGTGAACATGTTTTGATTTTATATGGGCGAGCCCTGAAGACTGAAGCTCAAGAGACAGAAAGAAAAGACACAGTGAAAGGACTGATGCTGTGTTTATATACGGACTAAAGACTGATATGATGTTCACCATCACTCACAGTGAAGCCAGCTCCTCACAAAAGCTATGTCACTTCTTTTTTTTTCCACATAAAAACAGGGACATTACATTGTGTCATTTCTATGTTCAGGTGAACTCAGCCAAATGGATGCCATGCATCTTCATGTATTACTGTATAAAAGTAACGTATATTTATTTCTGATAAATTATTTATTTATTATAGCTTCATATGAGAGCTGTTTTTTATTAACTCTATGTTGTAGATAAATATCTATTTATTGCCGAGATTCAGATTTCACGTTGACGGTTACTTCGGCTCGCATACAGTACAAACATTTGTTTTGTTTTATTTTTTACTATACCTACATTTTGTGCTCATTTTTACATTAATCATTAACCTGGTCTGGACAGCTGATTCTGGGAAGAATTTGATTGGATGCAAAAGACATTTCTCAAACTAATTGAGCGATTTTATAAAACAGAAACACATTGCAAAAACTCAGATTCGCTTTTTTAAAATAAATACTAACAACCAGAAACAAATTGACCTACATTGAAATGATGTGGTATACTCAAACAATTAAAAAAAAAAATTCTGAAGTTCTCTTCACATACTTGAGTCTGACAGCTAATGATATCAACTCGTCCACAGTCAGTCTCAATGTCCAGAATGTATGCAGCAAACAAGTGAAGCCTTTATACTACAGGTCCTCAACATTTCTCTCTTCAATTCAAGTCAGTTTATTTAAGAAGGGCACAGTACAAATAATTCAAACGCATGATTATCCATGGGTTAAAAATGACAGAATTAGCCAAAAGGCTATTTTTCATCTGTAGTCCCCTGGCCTCCATCTTAAAGTGGTGATTTCCATTCAGTTACACACTCCCAGTAGTATGTCACATTATTATTATTATTATTATTATTATTATTATTATTATTATAAAGTTTTCTTTATTTTTGTATGACATTATCCTTTAAGGGAATAAAGTTTTTTTAATACACATCTTGTTATCACTGTTTACTTCACTGATTGCACAGCCTGAAAATGACTTTGGGGCCGGAGCAGGATCAACACCACTACCTTTTTTTTATGTTGTAGAGCCACCTGCTGGTCTAAAATAAACAGCAAAAAGTGAACCTGTTGTCTGCAGCTTGAACTGAAAGAAGCGTCACTCTCCTGCCACCTGTCTGCTCAACTAAAACATGTTTCCTTTAAAGATCCTTTCTTGTTCTTTAAACCAGCGGAGCAGGGAGAACACACCACCGGTAGTACAGCTTACAACAGTGGCCTATTTTCTTTTTTTAGAGGTGATATGTTCACGTTGGCAGTTATCAAAACATATGCAAATGTGCAATATAAAACAAAATGTCTACATTCAGTTTTCCCTGCATCGTGCAACACATATGGAGTAAATTAGCAGCATGTAGATTTAAAAAAAAAAGAAAGAATAAGAAATCAAGTGTAACAACACATAATCAATAAACATGTATTGCAAATGGCACATATGGATTTATACAGTGTATCAAACTCTTAGAGTGTCACACCTTTTATTTGTACCCATGGGGTATGATTATGTTTTCTTGGAAATTGTCACAATTTGTCTTTGCACATTCAGCAGAAGTCCTATTAGCAAATCAGATTCCTCAGAATTGGAGCTATTTGTCAAATGTAACTTGCTAGGGGACACTGGAACTAAATATGTTCAGCAGTTTTTGTACCAGCACCCATAGTGACACCAAAAGTATATACGCACTGCGTGCGGCTTAAAGCTAGCCTGTAGTAGGTTGGGTTGTTTTTCAGGACTCCACCTGAATGGAGACATATTGTGGTTGATATAAAGAAGATGTTGGAAATGCGCATCAAATGTTGTCCTTGTCTTAGATCCTCAAAGTGGATCACTTAACCTAAAAAAAAAGCCTAAAATAAATGTAAATTTAGAGACTTTTGTGCAGCAGGTGAACATATATGTAAGGCAGATGTTTGACCCAGTGCTGATGTTGAGATGATTACAGTCATAGCTGCTAAGTGCTGTTTCAAGTGTTTCATTCATTTCAGCTGATATGTATGGGAGCAAATAAGAGACATAAGTATTGAGTTTTAACGGCCACTAAATACTTAATATTGAAATAGTTTACTTTAAAATCCATGTATCTGAATTTATTTGTTCTGAATTCAGAATTCCCCAAAAAATTAATAAAATAGATTCAGGTTACTCAAAATCGATTGGTCAAATTCAGATCCAAAATTCAAGTTGAAATAATTCCAACCCTATGTTTGTTTGTTCATAAACAACAAAATTGACAAATCACCAGACCCTGCCGTTTTTTCCTGGCAGTCATCTTTGAGTTTTAATCTTTGAGCAGCTTTCTTGCATCACATGACTGACAGACCGTGCTCTGATAGGCCGGAATTCGGTTTTATTGCATTCCGGCTGGATTTCCTATCCTGTTTTGGGTAGCCCAGATGTTGCTTTGTGAATTATTTCAACTTGAATTTTTGGATCTGAATTTGACCAATTAAATTTGAGCAACCTGAAGATATATATATATATATATATATATATATATATATATTTCTTTTTTTGGGGGGGGGGAATTCTGAAACTTGAATTTTTGTTTTCCTTATTTGTTTCCCTAGTTATGGCTCTTTGGTGCTTCAGAACCATCAAAAGTGATCTCATAGGTTGGAGTTTATCACTGGCAGATTTTACCACTGTGCTGTGCAGATGAAGCAGCTGCCCGACTTTGAAACATTTCTAAACTGATGCTGGCATTTGACAAATGTCCATCAAAGGCATTTCGCTGACTGACATGAACTTGGTGTGCTGAAGGTGCAGGTGACAATGTCCACTTTTCTATAGTGCGCAGTGAGGAGCTGCGTCGCGCGGCGTCCTGGAGCCGCCCCCTCCTTTCTGCAGCCGGCTGCTAGTTCTTCTTCACGGCCGTGAGTCGCGGTCGACTCGACGCTGAACGGGTGGAAGTTGACCTGGGCGGTGTCGTACTCCCACCCCTGCCTCATTGCGAAGTCTGTGAACGACGTGTTATTGTTGGACACCTGGTGTTCCACGTCGTTCCTGTAGCTGGCTGTGCGTAATGACGCGTAACTGGTGGCGTTGCTGTTTAGAGACGGAGGCGAGTGTTGACCTCCTACCCAGCCGATGTTGTCACTACGACTGTCCTTAACTTGGACCACGGTCCTCTTCAGCTTCTCGCAGCCCTTCAACAACAGGTTCTTCCGGCACAGGATATACACCCAGGGGTCTAAGATGGGGTTGAATGAGGCGAAGCGGATCGCCAACATGTCGCTCCGGTAGTCAGGTCTCCCCCCAGCAGAGACATACGCAGGGTCGTATATCTGGTTCACGAATATTCGCACCTTTCAGATAAAAAACAAGGTCAGAGAATGTCTAAGATAAGAATAGAATACAATACAATATAGAATAGAATACACTTTCCCCAAGGGGACATTTGTCTTAGACATAGTGCTACAATCTGTTGCCTCACAACACAAACATGTAACAGAAAAAAACATTCTAAAAACAACCTAAGATCAACATAAAATCAACATAAGAACTACATGTACTTGGCATGCACCATGCGCAAATGTTGCTAAACAATAGACCAGGGGTCTTCATGGTTTTTTAGGCCAAGGTCCTCCCAGCTGAAAAACAGATGGAGCAAGGACCACTTACGTTATATATATATATATATATATATATATATATATACACGCATACAATACTAAGCTATTCAAATAATAATTGTTGATCTATTCCTATAGTTATACATTATATCATGTTTTAATGTTAAAATGTGGCACAGTGAATCCTTAAGCTTAACTGTATCTGTGGATGGCTACCTTACCTATGTAAGTGTTCAGACATATATTTTATTTATTTTTCTTCTATTTTTTAAACTTTCGAACAACCATTTGGCAACTCTGGGGACACCCTATGGGTCCCGGGCCCCTTGTTGAAGATCTCTGGAATAGACAGCATAAATGAAAAAAAAAAATATTGAAATAAAGCTGTCATCCTTACCACTAAAGGGATGGAGCAGACCAGGAAAACGATGGTCATGAAGATCAGAAGCCAAAACATTTGCATCTCCGCCGCGGAGGTGACCAGCGGCAGCCGTGGGAAGCGGCGACGCGATCCTCCCTGCTCACACAACTCCGTCCTGACTATCCCGGTCCTCTGGTTCATCCCCACCAGCGACCTGCACACCGCCAAATTACACAGAACGGTCACTGCGATCAGGAGCAGCATCACGCCGCCGTACAGGAAGGAGTAGCAGGCTCCCAGTGGATCCATCGCCCTCCAGTCCAGAAAGCACCAAGTCCCGGGAAAGTGCCTGACGTGCTGCCCGAAGCCAAAACTGGGCATTATGCACAGTACAATGTTAGCCAGGTAGGTGACCAGGAGCGCAAAGCGCGCCATTGTCCGGTCTATGTGCTGGGAGTAGAAATAAGCGTGGTTTATGGCCAAGTATCGTTCCACAGCCATGGCGCACAGGATGGACATGCCGGCCGAGCCGAAGAAGAGCATGGAGAAGGAGAAGAAGTGGCAGAGCAGCACGCCTCCTGGCCAGCGGTTAGCCACATATGTGGCGATCACCACCGGGCTGGTGAAGCATGTTCCCAACAGATCCGTGATGGCCATCCCGCACACCAGGGTGTAGAAAGTGGTTTCCTTCTGCTCCTTTTTGGAGATGCACAGCACAACTATGGCGATGAGGTTCCCCAAGACTCCCACGGCGAACATGGTGGCTGAAATGACCAGAGACTTGGACTCCAGCCGGAGCGCAGGGAACGCACTTTGGTTGTGGCTGAGAGAGAGAGGCGGCAGCGGCTCAGAAACATTCGTGTCCAGTTCTCCAAACGCAAGAGTGCCGTTGAGCATTATTATAACCAACGATGCACAAGAGTTGAAGTGCAAGAACTTTCTGCGTTATTCAGAAAACTTGCTCTGGAAATATAGAGTGCTGCTAGGCATTCTGTAAAATTACATCATGTAAGCTGCTGTTTCGGACAGAGCATAAAGTGCATCACATCGAAGTGCTTCTTGGGTTTAGTTTCCAGCAGTGTTTCCTGATGCGCCCGTATGAAGGTGTGCCTGCCCGGTCGTGTTTACACCGCTCGGTGCTACGGGTATTTAAGCTGTGTGCTGATGTAAGGGGAGTGACGTGCGGGCTGTGAGCGCAGCGAGCCAGGTTTCCCAGGAACACGTTTCTACAGCCGAAGAATCAATATTCATTACTTGTAATGCTTGTCATTTATCAGCCTCAGAGGTAAAATGCAAGCAGCTCACTAAACCCAGGAGCCAACATCTGATATCATGTAGCACGAACAACTTAAAAACCTGCTTTTGTAAAAAAAATGGCAAATATGTTTTTTTCAAAGATTTGCTTTATCTTTGCTCCACATTTAACTTCCATAATAAAAACTACAAGATCTTTTCTGGATTATGCAATATGCTCATTATTGTGAGAATGCAGGATTATAACTAGGCCTACCTGTGGCTCAATAAGGCTGGACGGGTTTCTTTAGAAAACTAAATCTAGTCTGTGTAATATAGTCCAGAAATACAAGTTAAGGGATCACGATGTCATAATTCCCAAAATTCAGCACCAAGGTCAGCGCCTTTAACACAACACCAGGAACAGAGACGGTTCTCACGCTGCTGTTTGAAGCCACACACTCGACACGTAACCCTTTACTGATTGCAGTGTGTCTGATTAAGTTACAATCGATGGTACAAAACACAGACTATTGTTTCAAAGACGCATGACTTTGTCCATTTAATTCACCAAATACTTCATCCATGCCAGTAAGAATCCATAAATGGATCCATAAAAGAATCCAAATGTTCCCAATGCACCAACAAATACATAATCCCGTTTGTATCTGATGTCAAAACAAAACAGAGCACACAGGATGAAACTAAGAGCCCACAATGCACAATGCAGCGATCTCTTTTTTTCTTCTGCTGCTAAATTCTATATATTCTACCTTCACCTCACTGTGAACCTAACTTATAACGACCAGTGCTCTGTTACAAGTCTACTTATGCCCTGTCTTTTGTTGGCTGTTGTCTGTCCTGTCCCTTGTATGTCTTAAATGCTCTACTTTAAGTAGTAATTGCACTTCATGTATAATCTATAATGTGTGTGCACTAAATGTAGCCTGTCTCAAATGTCGTTTTTATTTATTTTTAAATGTGTAACACCACTTGATCCATGGTGAAACGTTGTTTCATCTCACTATATACAGTGTATGTGGTTGAAATAACAATATAAACCACTTGACTTGACTTGACTTGAAAAGGCTTCACTGGGGGAGTGGGGGGGATGATTGTTCAAGAGGATGATTTTTATTGAAAGATCCTCTCCCATTTGTCTCTCCTAATCGCCGATTCCGAGTAGCCTACATTTCATTCATGTTTTATGGAAACACTGACATTTCCATAAACCGTTCCATACGGTTTCACTGCTTTAGTGTAAGGGAGTCCGGGGGCATGCCATCCCTGAGACATTTTTGCCCATAATAGCCCAAATTTGGTTGCCTCTGGCACATTCTAATGTCACTATTCCATCATATACGCTGATCTTAATTATTGCATATTTAAATGATTTTTCCTCCTTATAATTTTCTCTCTATATACACTCACTTAAAGGATTATTAGGAACACTGTACAAATACCGTGTTTGACCCCCTATCGCCTTCAGAACTGCCTTAATTCTTTGTGTCATTGATTCAACAAGGTGCTGGAAGCATTCTTTAGAAATGTTGGCCCATGTTGAGAGGATAGCATCTTGCAGTTGATGGAGATTTGTGGGATGCACATCCAGGGTACGAAGCTCCCGTTCCACCACATCCCAAAGATGTTCTATTGGGTTAAGATCTGGTGACTGTGGGGGCCATTTTAGTACAATGAACTCATGGTCATGTTCAAGAATACAATTTGAAATGATTCGAGCTTTGTGACATGGTGCATTATCCTGCTGGAAGTAGCCATCAGAGGGTGGGTCCATGGTGGTCATAAAAGGATGGACATGGTCAGAAACAATGCTCAGGTAGGCTGTGGCATTTAAACGATGCCCAATTGGTACTAAGGGGCCTAAAGTGTGCCAAGAAAACATGCCCCACACCATTACACCACCACCAGCAGCCTGCCCAGTGGTAACAAGGCAAGACAGATCCATGTTATCATTCTGTTTACGCCAAATTCTGACTCTACCATCTGAATATCTCAACAGAAATCGAGACTCATCAGACCAGGCAAAATTTTTCCAGTCTTCAACTGTCCAATTTTGGTGAGCTCGTGCAAACTGTAGCCTCATTTTCCTATTTTTAGTGGAGATGAGTGGTACCCGGTGGGGTCTTCTGCTGGTGTAGCCCATCCGCCTCAAGGTTGTGCGTGTTGTGGCTTCACAAATGCTTTGCTGCATACCTCGGTTGTAACGAGTGGTTATTTGAGTCAAAGTTGATCTTCTATCAGCTGGAATCAGTCGGCCCATTCTCCTCTGACCTCTAACATCAACAAGGCATTTTCGCCCCCCAGGACTGCAGCATACTGGATGTTCTTTCTTTTTCAGACCATTCTTTGTAAACCCTAGAAATGGTTGTGCGTGAAAATCCCAGTAACTGAGCAGATTGGGAAATACTCAGACCAGCCCGTCTGGCACCAACAACCATGCCACGCTCAAAGTTGCTTAGATCACCTTTCTTTCCCATTCTGACATTCAGTTTGGAGTTCAGGAGATGTCTAGACCTGGACCATACCCCTAAATGCATTGAAGCAGCTGCTATGTGATTGGTTGATTAGATAATTGCATTAACGAGAAATCTTACAGGTGTTCCTAATAATCTTTAAGGTGAGTGTATTTTTCATCATATATTATTTTACTATTGCCTATATCTATATGAGTCGATCAATCAACTGACACAACCTGAGTAACGTCGCCTACTTTTGGTGCGTTCACATCAATGACAGCGGGCACCGACACGTAAAGTGCAGGGACATAGCCAGGGCTTTAAATGAACTTTTTTGATCACCAGCCAACATGGCTGGTAGATTTTAAAAATTACCAGCCAATCAGATTTTCCCCTAGCCACGTTTTTTTCCCCCTAACTAACTTTACTTTGATTTCAACTCCTCTGATTTGTTTGGCTCCATTCCGTTCATCTTATCTGTTTTAGCGTAGCTCGTAATCGATACCACGCACCACTTGGTGTTCCTGGGAAATGTAGGATTAGTGCTAAAGATAAAGATTACGTTTCCAAGTCAAAGACCAGCCTGGTCTCACAGAATTCTGTGAAATGATCACGAACTGTTATCACCGCATTACGTGGTGGTGGCACGGAATGTGTGAAAATTCTGTGTGGCCACCACTTAAAACAAAGTAAAGTCAATGAGAAGATTCAAACAGACGCTTCATACATCACCGCTCAAATTCGCTAGTAACTTTAAATTGTCAAATTAAAGCCCTGGACATGTCCCCCCGCATACCCCATGCATGCTACGCCCTTGCACGGGACGAACTCCATCAATCACATTGACCGGAAAGCTCCACGTGCCTCTTTTGCAGAAGAGGACTCATCGGGATAAACTGTCAATGTTACTTATTAAGTACATGTATGGCTGTCGCCCCTCACCTTCATCTGTAGACTGGTTTGGACTGGTTTGGACTGGTTTGGACTGTGAGGTATAATTGACACATGCGTGCATCCTTTTCACAGTTTCAGTGACACTACAAAGGTGTCAGTAGAGCATGCTGTCTTTCAACCATTTGAAGTGTTTTGAGTTTTTCACCAATGAATCTCAGCTCCAGCAGCATTATTTCTGCACCTGGAGTCGTGCGTAAGCTTCCACAAAAGTGTGAATGACTGCTGAATTTGCGAAGGTCGGTTTAATGTGGAAAAGTCTTCAACAGGTGTGAAAAGGGAAGCTTGTGTTTGGGAAGAGAGGTTTTAAATTCATTTGAATTTCTAATTAACTTTTATGGGTCTAATGATGCTATCTCTTTTTCATTTCCTTTGGCGTTCATTTAATAAATCATGCATTATAAATAGCCCTTACGGCTCATAGACTATATTATAGTTTTGTGAGTAATCACAAATAATAATTGAGTAATTCTCAGCTGAAATGGCACTGCACAATAGGGCTCCTACGGTGCATTTTCTTTTTTTAAACGGGTCCTCTCTGACAGCCTCAGACCGGCGCTGAATTGAAATGATTTGGAAATGAAATGAAATGTAAAATACTCATATTTGCTCTGAAAATGGCTCCAGGTGGCTTGATAGCATCGTTTTGTCCTCTCTTATGTTTAGAAGAAAGGAGTCACTGAACTGAAACACGTTGGCAAGTTGCAGTTCTGCTGTGTTTTTGGTTAAGATAGGTGTCTGCAGCTGTAAGTGATGGACAGTGGTAATGTCCACATCTTACTTACAGTTTTTGCCGATTGCTTACACACTGAAATCAAAAGTATTACACAATTATCAAAATCTTACACTCAAGGAGCAAAACATTGGCCCAGATGTGCACCACTATAAGCGCAATGTCAGCCTCACACTTTTTGCAAAAAAAAACAATACATACAGTGATTTGCAAAAAACTAAACACACTTGTATACATTAGACACAGAAGTGTATCATGATGTCACTTCCTTGCAATTCCAAAGCACTGACTGTCACATTACCACACCTGTGAGCCAACCTGTGAAACACAGCCATCAGGTACGCAAACACATGATTGCTTAATTGTAGTCGCACCAATCAGGTTTAAGCACTACAAATGCAGCAGGTAAGTCTAGTATTTCCTGTATTTTATGTCTGTCTGTTGTTAGAGCTAACAGTGTTATGCACACTACTGTAGTAGCATGAAAACTGAGATATGTTTTGTTGTGTTTCTCCATGTTGACTGATTTGGGTACATGGCGAGAAATACATTATATTTTCCTTAGTCTGCAGCATTGGTCTTGTCTACTAGACTTACCTGCTGCATTTTTATAGTGCCTAAACCTGTTTGGTGTGTCTATTAAGCAATCATGTGTTTACGTACCTGATGGCTGTGTTTCACAGGTCGGCTGGTGGTAATGTGACAGTCAGTGCTTTGGAATTGCAAGGAAGTGACATCATGATATACTTCTGTGTCTAATGTATACAAGTGTGTTTAGTGTTTTGCAAATTATTGTGTGTATTTTTTTGCAAAAAGTGTGAGGCTGACATTGTGCTTATAGTAGTGCACATGGTTTGTATATTTGCACTTTCTCTGTGTACTTCATTTACAGTATTCTAATCACTAAGAAGTAGAATTGCTAAACGTGTTTTAGGTTAGCAACAGCAGTGTGTCACTGGTTCAAACTGAATTAAGTAACAAAATATGTTTTTTATGAATTAGTGTATAGTTTCATTTTCCCTCAGGGTCTGAGGTCTTCTGCTGATTGGGTGTGTGGTTGTGCTAATTGTGTGTAGTGTTCTGAAAAACCGGTCGCTGTTTTCAAAATAGTGCTTAAGCAATCGAAAAAAAAACTGTAAGTGTAAGTATATCAGTATTACTACTTTTAAATGATCAAAAGTACTCAATGTAGACAATTGGCGTTTGCGATAGGCCTATATACATTTTTCAGGCTGAGATAGTGAAAGTGAGTTGAATCCATACTCACTTTAAAGATCCCATGACATGCTGCGTTTTGGATGCTTTTATATAGACCTTAGTGGTCCCCTAATACTGTCTCTGAAGTCTCTTTTATATAGGCCTTAGTGGTCCCCTAATACTGTATCTGAAGTCTCTTTTATATAAGCCTTAGTGGTCCCCTAATACTGTATCTGAAGTCTCTTTTATATAGGCCATAGTGGTCCTCTAATACTGTATCTGAAGTCTCTTTTATATAGACCTTAGTGGTCCCCTAATACTGTATCTGAATTCTCTTTTATATAGGCCTTAGTGGTCCCCTAATACTGTATCTGAAGTCTCTTTTATATAGACCTTAGTGGTCCCCTAATACTGTATCTGAAGTCTCTTTTATATAGGCCTTAGTGGTCCCCTAATACTGTATCTGAAGTCTCTTTATATAGGCCTTAGTGTTTGGCCATTTTTTTTTTCGAAATTCGACTGGGTATTTTTTTTTTTTTTTTTTATTTGGTGTTTTTTTTTTTTTTATATGTGTGGGGTTTTATTTATTTTTATTTTTTTTTTGTATTTTAGCCTTGGTGCAGAATTACAGCCACTAGAGCCAGTCCCACGATGAGCTTTCCTTAGGATGTGCCATTTCTGTGTCTGTAGCTTTAAATGCTGTTTAGGAGGAGAGAGGGGGGGCAAGGTGGAGGTTGGGGGTGAGGCCTTGACCAACTGCCACTTTGCTTGTTTGCAAACCATGATGTCTCTCTTTTTCTCATGGGTGGGCCAAATTCTCTGGGCGGGCAAAGCAGAGAAAGGGGAGGTAACCTTTCCCCTTATGACCTCATAAGGAGAAGATTCCAGATCGGCCCATCTGAGCTTTAATTTTCTCAAAGGCAGAGCAGGATACCCAGGGCTCGGTTTACACCTATCGCCATTTCTAGCCACTGGGGGACCATAGGCAGGCTGGGGGAACGCATATTAATGTTAAAAAACCTCATTAAGTGACATTTTCATGCCATGGGACCTTTAAATATCTCAGCCTGGTAAAATGTCCTCACCATCCAAGCCACTACAGTCACACAGGATCCCCCCACCCCCTCCACCAATCCTTTTCCGTTACTGCCATTAGGTTGACCCAGAGTCCCATTGGCACGAAAAAAAAAAACATACAAAAAAATCCCAGTTCAATTCAAGTAATTTATAGTGTAACTGTGTGAATGTGATCAGGGCGTTCCTGCAAAAGAGAGGCTTCCTGTCAGGGAAGCTTAACTAAGTAGCACATGTATACCTGGAAGCTGCCCAGTACAACCACAGTCTGTCTTGCTGGCCACTGAGCAGTGGAGTGGTTTAGGTTTAGGGCCTTGCTCAAGGGCACCTCAGTGGTGGTAATGAGGGAGGGACAAGCACTGCTCTTTTCACTTTCCCCACCCAGATTTTATCCTGTCTGGGGATTGAACTGACAACCTCTCGGTCACAAGCTCACTTAAAGGCCCTAAAACATTATTGGTATTAAAGCTTTAGTGGGTAACTTTTTGATATTAATAAATGTCCGTTACATTCAAGCCATTGCCAAAGAGTTATTTAAGTTATTTGAGTAATTAAGACTATCAGCTCCACACAACTCCGTCTGTATTTCTCAGTATGGCTGTGTTCAGGAGATTGTGTCTTCCGGTTTCTTTCCCGTGCAGAAACTCGAGTGATGATAATGACCTCTTCTGAAGAGTCCTTCATGTTTTTTATAATCCTCCGTGTCCTCCTTGGCTACTAGCAACTGCGTGGAGGAGGGATGGGGGCGGTGCACGATCACAGAAGGCTTGTATCATGTGGACGCGCCGACAGTGTTGTTGTCATTAGACTTATTCCTCATGGAGGCGACAGAAACTACGCACTAAAGCTTTAAATAATATGATACAGTGTAAACCATTTAATAAGTCTTCTATAATCGGTACTATAATAGTGGTATAGTGTCTTCATGCCTACAGGCAAACTTTTCTATTTCTATATTTTATTTATTATTTTATTTCTATTTTATTTATTGGCATCGGATGTGAGCAGCCACATGGGGATCACACACGCACACACGCACGCACGCACGCATGCATGCACGCACGCACACACACACACACACACACACACACACACACACACAGGACTAGCAGCAGCAGCAGCAGCAGCAGCGGATAATCTTATCTTTGGAAATGAAAGAATTCATCATATCCAATGAGAAAAAGGTCTATCTGATGGTCAACGGTTGTGGATGTTGTGGCTCTCTGTCTGTGTCTGTTTAAGTGGATTCTTCTCCTCCTCTCATGTACTGATGCCTCCTGGGTGTGTATGTGTGTGTTTGCTGTAATAACCCAAAGCTTTCAGACGCCCACACATAAAAATACAAACCTTGGCTCTCATATGCAACCTGAGGTACTCATGGCCGCCCACACTGAGCAAACATGGAGTGGTTATAGGGTTTTCTTTAGTGTGTGTGTGTGTGTGTGTGTGCACGCGTGTGTGTGTGTGTGTGTGTGTGTGTGTGTGTGTGTGTGTGTGTGCGTGCGTGCATGCGTGCATGTACATGTGATCCTGTATATGATTCCCCATTCAAATAACAGAACTTTAATCTCTTTTCAGAGCCCTTAATCAAGTGTCTTTGGAGGCTTTGTGCAGTCTGGGAGGATGTTGAGACGTTGCTACGCACACATTCATGCACACACGTCTGGCTGTAAAGAGAGCAGGCTGATATATGTGGAAACCACCTAGGCTGGTTTAATGGTGTTATTGGTTTGAGTGGGCATCTCGGTTCTCACTGAGCAATAACACTCTTGGAAGATGTTCATCATGCTTATTACGTACAAAACACTATAATGGATCTTGGGTCTAGAGTGGAATCTATTTGGATGTTAGGTATTGATCATGATGTGACACGTTTGCAGTGAAAATGTCACAGACCTTGACCTTTTCGGATAAAATGGAAAAGAACAAATTAACAGGTGCTGTGTCTGTGTGGCCTTCCACACACCGTTACCTTCTTCTTTTAGTTTAACCCTTTTTAAGGCTGGTTTAAAGGAATAGTTTGACATTTTGGGAAATACGCTTATTTGCTTACTGAGAGTCGGATGATGAGATCGACACCACTCTCATATCCAGAAGACGGTTAGCTTAGCTTGCCGTAAAGACTGGAAACGGGGCGAAACAGCTAGCCTGGCTCTGTCTAAAAGTTAACAAAATCCACCTCATATTTCATTTGTTCAATCCCTCCAAAAACCAAAGTGAAAAATGACAGGATGGCACTAGAGCTCATTACCTAACACATTATGTAAGAGCCAACTAGCGCTCAGGGCATAAATAAGAACCGATCTTTGGTTAGTCAGGTGTTCTACCCGGAAGCACAGACAGTTTTTAATCACATCACAACACCACACCACTACAGACAATTTACAGTCACCCTTTGTATGGAGAAACAGTGAAAGTGTAATGGAAATAATCTACTGGTTTTAACAGCAAATACGACTTGGATTTTATAATTGATCAAACAAGGTAAAAAGTGTGTCAACTATTCAACCCGTGGTTCGTCACCTCAGGGGCTCAAAGCCTCTACACGTTATATCTTGCTCATGTGAGTCGGCGATTTTGTTGGACCTGAGCCAGGCTAGCTGTATCCCCCTGTTTCCAGTCTTTATGCTAAGCTAAGCTAACCGTCTCCTGGCTGTAGGTTCAAATTTACCGTACAGACACGAGAGCAGTATCATTCTTCTCATCTAACGCTCGGCAAGAATTTTTCAAAATATCAAACCATTCCATTAATTCAATTAAGTCCCATTTGGGATTTTTCTCACATTCATTACTAATATAACAAATCAACTGCTGTGTTGCAGTCCCATCAGTTTTATGCCAAGGCCTTTTGGCTCAATGCCAGTCATCCTCACAGCCTGTACAGGTGAGAAGACAATGTGTGACCATATGGTCACAGATGTTGAAATCTGAAGCTATTTATATTTCAAAAAAACGTGTCACCATTCATTAGAAGACAAATCGCACAGGTGCTAAAAGAATATTCTAATCACTCTCTTCTTTTTTGTCCCTTTTTCCAAACAGAATCAGACAAACCCACTCAGTATATGCCCACACTTGTTTTGCAAGACAGACCTGCAGTTGAAAATTACCTGTTGAAAGTCATGATTTCAGTGTTCACTTTAAAAAAAAATTGCTTGAATAAGTCTAGGGGCGACTTTGCAAAAATGTGTGGTTTTTCCTCTGACATGTGAGAGCCCTCGGAGGATTGATGGTTCATAAGGAAGCCAATGTATTTCTGTCATTTGCCTCCAGATACAAATAAAAAATCGGATTAAATCAGATACAGCGTTTTTTTTTTATCATTTAGTCATCAACCCCACACTCCTGCTCCCCAGGGCTTCACACATGCCTGGATATAGTGACGACAAGTTTCCTTTCTGGGCAAAAGGAAAGAGTGAGATGCGTGGATGGCTCCCGTGTTGGTGACGTCTGCGCCGCTGATGTAATTTAATGGTGATGCTTTGCTGTCTTTATGCCATCACACTGCTCAGCGCTGGCGGTTGCATCGCACAGCTGTGATGTGATCATCCAGCTTTATCTGATATTTCTTCTTCCAACACGGCTGCCTGTCCACGCAGCGGTCCAATCACACTGTTGCTTCTGCTGCAGCCCGCCAAGCTCCTTACTCTGGGGAGCTAAGGCTCATTTACTCTCTCTCTACTCTACTAATCTTATTTCTTCTTCTGCTCTCTGGATCTCTGTCTTTGAACATCCCTTTTTACTTTCTTTTTGCTTTTCTGTTAATGCCTCCACATCTGTAGTGAGGTAAACATCTATTTTTAATTTTTTATTGTGTTATCAGCCTGTTTATAGTTGATTATTTTTTCCTGCAGTACGTTATGGAATGGTACAGTATGTAAGCCTTAAATGTGATCTATTGTACTTAGAATGCTGTGATTAACCCCAGGGGCGACATACATCTGTTCCTCCCACATGTGCACCGAAACACAGTTGTTTTGTCATGTAGTTTGAATACTAAGAGTGTAGGTCCACTGTATGTAGATATGTGCGTCCCACACATCTCCATCACACATCTTTCAGCTTGCCTCGAGTTAGGGAGCCTGGAGCTCACAGTAGAGTGTGAGTGATGAGCTCATTGGCCGCCTCTTCGCTGTTTGAGTTGTGTCAAACTGTATGAATGTGATTTGATGTTGCTGATAGCTTATTCTGGCCTTGTGCTTTACATGGAGTGACAAAAACACATCAAAGCTAAACCCAAAAGCTGTGTGCGGAGGCGGACTGGCAGTTTAGTAGGATTTTTCAGAGAAATTAACATAAAAGTAAGATTTAAATATATAATCCACTTCCATAAGAATTCAAATTATTTATTTTTTTGTGACTGAGTGCTAATTCTATTTGTGACAAGAGAAATATCATCATTATCTTCCTCATTTCGAGGAGACCCCCCCCCCCCCTCACCCCCCCAATCCCTCTCTTTCTCCCACTCAGTGGAGACCATAACTGTCTCGGCATGCTCAGACACAGTGCAGCCATCGGCGCTAATGGTCCTCCATACTGTATTATCACATCATGTATCAGGTGGCTGCAGGATATTAAACACTTTCATCATGTGAGCCACTACTATTACAATCACACAACTACAACATAAAACTGCACACACGTTCGCTGTTGACATGTCTGTGTTTTTGAATAACAGATGTTTATGACTGTATGTCATGCCGATGCAAGTCTAATTAGTGTCTTCTCTTCTCTGGGTCTGGGTGTGTGATTAGTTTTACACCCTGAAACACAGAGGAGAAATAGAGTAAAAGAGTAAAATCAGCTGCTGCGTCTTCTCTTGACTCTTGACTAGTCTATATCGACGACGTTCCACTTCCGGGATGGCTCCGGTGCCGCCAGAAATTCCGCCGGATGTCCCTCAATTCGGCTGGATGTCCGTTTCCTTCCTGTTTCTTTGTGTTGGAATTTTAAACTCTGGTGGATTTCTGAGGACTGTGGCAGGGTAAATCCAGACAGCTAGCTGTCCAATCTGAGTTTTCTGTCGCACGACTAAAACAACTGTGTGGACTATAGCCAGACCCTCCTCCGCAGCGCCGTGGAGGAAGGTCTGGCAATGCGAGACTCCCGTAAACGTGCACAAATTCTGCTCTGCCACCCAGAGTTCATAGTGCTGAACTTCTGGCGGCAAACGCTGCGAGGCAGGTAGATGGTCACCGCACGTCTATGTAAAAACCAGACATTGTGTGTCTGCTGGGGTTAGCCACTTGTCAACCAAGATTCATCCCACACCTGATTTTGTTCCAAGGTGGAGGGTTTGTGAACACTGCGGCTTCTTTGTGTGCGTGCAGCCACTAGCGCTAACATTGACCTAAGCTAGATGTTCTTCTTTGTTGAAGCGCAACATCTCGGTTTCCATTCCTACAAATGTTAAATACAGAAGGTGTGATGTGTGGCTGTGGGAGCTATTTAAAGGCATCTTCTTTAATGAAAGCAATGTAGTAGCCTATAATAATGTCCGTTATTATGTTTGTTTTTTTAACATTAGTATTCTCTTCTCTTTTTATTAATGCACTGCATGCTTAGGAATTATTTCAATAACTTCTGTCTATTTAAATCTTACATTCATTGTTGATGACTTTGTAAGGTATGCTACCACAGATAATTAACAGAAAATACTCTGGTGCTTTTAAAGCAACACTTATGAATGTGCACTGTCCCTGGTAAATAAAATAAAATAAATAACTAATTACTTTTGCAGTTGAGGGATGTTTTTCCAGCAATATATGAGTAGTTGATTAGATTTTTTTTCAAGTTACAACCCAACACTGCTCCACAACTGATGAACTCTGGGCTGATTTTCACACAAAAAACATTTCAGTGCAAAGACTCAAATATGAAGTAGGCTAGTCTCAAAAGAAAATCACTGAAGAAAGGAGAAAATTAGTTCATTAGCAAGTGTTCTGATCCACATATTGAAAAGTTCAAAGCAGGTAATGACGTGAACAATAGTCAGGCAACAACACAGTTTTCTTTTTACCTTGATAGTCTCAGACAATGAGACTGTCTGAAACCTACAATAGCCTTCATAAATGCACAATACAAAAGTCTGAAATATGTGACTGTGTCTTGGGTATGATAAGGAGTTGTTCTTGGAAACTTAAGTTAGTTGACTGCAGCTTTTCCTCTTCATACACACAGAGAGGACCGCCCACTGCTCACTCGGTTATTATCAAAGTGACAATCATTGGTATCATTAGCAGTCATCCCATCGTCTTTCCTTCGGTGGAATCCCCAAACAACATTAACTACTACCTCCACAGTCTAGTCTGCAATTCGCAAGCATTTAATGTTAATCCCGTGCGGCGTCGTAAAGGATCTGTTTCACACTAGTGAGCCAGTGAGAGGAAGAAATCACATTATCCACAGAATTGTGACAAGTTCGATGAAACTAGAAGGTTTAATAACACTAAAACCTGCCACACGAGTAGTGAGTGTTAGATTTCATATCTCTGTAATATGGCAAGTGGAAAACAGTCACATCATCTTTCACGGTGTGTAATGAAATGATGATATTTGATATTTGTAAGGGCATATCGACACTATGGAGGTAATAAAATATCTGTACAGACCAAAGACAAAACACACACACACACACACACACACACACACTAGGGGTGTTGAAATTAATCATTGCATCGATGCATCGCAATGCGGACGCGGGCGATTCTGCATCAATGCAGTGACAGACCATAATCGATTATTGCCTACAGGTGTTGCTGGTTGATTTTCCGCTCGCTGCATTTTTTTGTTTTTGCCTTTTGTCTGTTGTCTGCTGTGTTCAGACTCCTCTTCATTCAGGAAGTGGCTTTTTTTTAAATGTAAGAGCAGCAGAGACTGCTTGAATTTGTTGATGAAAACCATGCTCTGTGGGGGGTGGCCTCTAGCTCACCCAGTAAGAGCATTTGCCCCACGTTGGCTGAGTCCTTTGCAGCGGCCCGGGTTTGAATCTGACCTGTGGTCCTTTGCTGCGTGTCATCCCCGATCTCTCATTAGATCAAATCGTGAGACCAGTAAATAATTCACACCTGTTACACCATCCTCACAGTTTACTGTAAAAAAATTAAGTTACATACACTGGAAGTGTGTGGGATGTCTGCATTGATAGGTCCAACATTCAAAGAACAACAGAGTTGCAAGAGTTGAACTTTTGAACAAAAGATTTGTGAAGGCGTGTGTGTGTTTGTGAGTTTGACACTCAACTTCTTATGACAGACTGTGTTAAATGTTTTAAATAATAAGTCCTCCTCCCACAAAGTATCTGCAGAAGATACATTGTAGAGGTAGGCTACATTTTAACATGCACACCCACAACAAATATTTCTTTTGAGTTACTGTTACATAGTCACTGCTCCATTCTTAAGTTAATTCTTATACAATCAATCAGTTAATCAATCAATCAATCAATCCATCATTCAATCAATCAAATCTGTCCAATCTGTGCCCACATAGTTTCTTTATGGTGTATATACATTATGGTACAGCTTTGCACTCATATCATATAACTCTTTCATCGACACCTTCTTCTATTTTTTTCTTGTTGTTATGGAAACGACAGGTCTCGCTGCTCCACTTGTCATTGGTCAGCTCTTATATCTTGAAGCTCCCTTCGCGGTGGCGTTTAAAAAAACGCTTAGGACTTCTTCTTTTTTTTAACCGGTTTACTCTATAGGATTACAATGTAAAACAGAATCTGGCAGCTTCAAAAAAGACGCCAAGTGTGAACATGGCCTTAGGCAGTGTCCTCATTCAGAATCCTAGTAGCCTGAGGGTAGAAGCTCCTCCTGAGCCTCTCAGTGCTGGCCTGCTTGTACAGTAGTCTTTTTTTGTACGTTAGTCACATCTCTCTCTGTGGTGGCCTCTCACCCTCTCTCTATCCATCCTAATTAAGCACCTGTCATCCCTTTCACCTTTCCCTCAGAGGATCTAATTGCCAGAGATGGTCTGAGATGTAAAGGATTGGGTTATTACTAAAATGTCACAGTCTGCATTTGCTCAGATATAAAAGGGTGAGTCATTAGCCAAATTGTTCTTGTTCTAAAATAATGAGCCACTATTCTTCTTCTAGCTGTTTCACCCAGTTTCCATTCTTTATACTAAGCTACGGTAACAGGCAGTTGAAAATAGGGTGAAACAGTTGAAACTAAGATTAACAAGAAAGATTGTGTATAAGAATGAGCCAAGGTATTTTAAAGATTATTTAAGCTTATTAGAAACTCTCATAGCTACTCAACTAGAGGTAGTACCACAGACATAGTTCCGTGTAGATTTAAGACCTGTTCTGGGCAAAATACTTTTTTGAACATGGCGGCAATGGAATGGAACAAACTCCCAGTTGAGATTAAGTTAAACCAGTCAGATCGTTGTTTTAATTGAGCATGTGGTGAATGGTTGTTAAATGCAAATTAGATTCAATCTTTTATGTAGTCTTAAATGAATATTTATTATTACAGTGTATATATTTGTATTTATTTTGTATTTGGATGTGGTTGAGTGTACACAAGGTACCTTTTAGTCAGCTATAGCTTGCCTGGACATCTTTATCAGACTACAACGAGGACCACAATGGAAATAAGTTTGTAACTTTCTTGTGTTATCCTCGACAGTTCTAATAAATGTACGATGTCACTGCGATGGCATCTTGTTATGCATTTATTTCTGTTACTGTCTAATAAATCAAATCAAAATCAGGCTGCTGGCTCCAGCTACATTTGTAACATACAGACATGCCAGTGGTTTCAATTTTCTAACTCTGGGCAACAAATCCCTGACAAAGCAGCAACCATCACGTCATACCTAAACGCCCGAATAGGTCAATTGTCAAGACTCCCCAAAACGACATATATGACTGTTAGCAGCTCATAACGACCCACATTTGCCTTTCTTGTTAGGCGGCGAGCTCTCGTATTGTGAGAGCAAACGAGGCCCCTCTGGATTTTTAAACATGTGACCGTAACACGTGACCGGAGTGGGCATTTTAATCATGTGACTATTCTATTTTACGTAACGAGTGCCGTGTCAAACATGTAGTTAACGTTGTAGTTAAGTTTAGGCAACAAAAGTCTTTGACTTAAAATGAGTCACGTAAAAACTACTAAAATGATGCAAACCTGGCATCACGAACGTCATTGCGTCACAGACTAATGTCCGTAAAACTCAGGATGGTCTGGCTGCAGCATAGGTAGTTTGTTAGAGTGAGAAGGATTTGGCCAAACTTCATTATCAATGCCTTCACAGACTAGATCACAGACAGGCTCCAGGGGGGCTATACTATTCAGTAGATATACATTATGTCTTGAAGGTATTTAACGGACTCCCTAATTGCAAGGAAGAGATGTGAGCTGCAATTAAAAGCAGTTTGAGACATCTATTAAACAGAGAGCGTAGCGGCAGAGAGATAGAGAGATGGTGCTACAGGCAAACCAATTAATGAGTTGCTTTTCTGCATTCATTATCTTGGCCATGAAAGTGCCTTTTCACTCCACTAATTGAAATATTTCAACCGAGACACAAACCACAGACGCTGCAGTTGTGTATTGACTTCTCTTTTCTGCGGGGTTGGTTACTATCATTGTCTTGCCGCCGCAGTTGAACAGAATATAATGCCTATATATTCCTAAAATGGTTTTAAATGTCTCGTCACAATTGTTCTCCAGTAGTTTTTCTGCCGGAGTGCTTGACAACTTAGCAGTCTCATTACTGCAGACAGACTGGCAGCTCTCTGGCAGCACCTGACGTCCTACTGGCTGCTGGACATGTGATGTCACTATTCAATTCAATTCAATTCAATTTTATTTATAGTATCAAATCATAACATAAGTTATCTCGAGACACTTTACAGATAGAGTAGGTCTAGACCACACTCTATAATTTACAAAGCCCCAACAATTCCAACAATTCCAGTAATTCCCTCAAGAGCAAGCAGTGCGACAGTGGCGAGGAAAAACTCCCTCTTGGGAAGAAACCTCGGACAGACCCAGGCTCTTGGTAGGCGGTGTCTGACGAGCCGGTTGGGGGTGTGATGAACAGTGGCGATAGTAGTCACATTAATAATGGAACAGTGACTGGATGTAGCGGGAAGCTGCAGGGTTCAGCAGGACGCAGCATGAAATTGCAGGGCATCGCTGAGCTCAGCAGGGAGTGCAGCAGGACCACGCGCGGCACAGCTGCAACCAGGTTCTTTGTGCAAACGTTCTCCAAGGAAATACGCTGGGGGAAAAAACATAAGGACTCGGAGGTAAACTCCCCAGAAGCTAGGATTAGTAACAAGCATTTCTGGGACGGGCTGCACACAAATAGTAATAGTAATAGTAACAGTAATAGAAACAGTAATAGAAAGGGAGAGGAGAGAGCAGCTCAGTGTGTCAAAGGAAGGAAGTCCCCCGGCAGTCTAGGACTATAACAGCGTAACTATAACAGGTAACTAAGAGAGACAGGTCATAAGGAGAGGTAGCTTTTTCGGGCTTAGAACTCTCCCCCTGCCGGATCTGGCTTGGCTGGCCTGCCTCCCTCTACTTTGTTATGTATTATTAATCTAACAATTATGAAGAGAAGCAGTTGGGCCAGTTAGGTGAACACTGCAACTCCTCACTCCCTAACTATAAGCTTTATCAAATAGGAGAGTTTTAAGTTCATTCTTGAATGAGGTGACAGTTTCTGCCCCCCGAACCCAGATCGGGAGCTGGTTCCATAGGAGAGGAGCCTGATAACTGAAGGCTCTAGCTCCCATTCTACTTTTAGAGACTCTAGGTACCACTACACTACAGTCATTATTCATTAAGGGAAAAGAAATCAACCCATTATGCTGTCGCAACACTTAAGAAGTTCAATAAAGTGATCTGAAGTCCCAGTTTTGAGGTAATGAACATGATGTAAAATGAGAAAAACTGAGCTGGTATGCAATTTATACTAAAACGATATCACTGAAATGCAATTTCACAAACTGTAGTATTTTATTTACCTGTAGAGAATAAGTCATATTTTTTTATATGTGGAATATAAAGAAACGTTATCCTTCTGTTAAAGCTGCAGTAGGTAAGATTGTGAAGAGCCAGGACTTTGCCAACAAATTTGAACATCGACAACTTCTCAGTCCCTCCTCCCTTTCTGCTGCAGCCCAAACCGTCTCCTAAGCCCCTAAGGCCGGCATGTCAGACAACATGTTCAATAACTAAACTAGGGTGACCAAACGTCCTCTTTTGCCCGGACATGTCCACTTTTTACGTACTGTCCAGGGCGTCCGGGGGTTTATAAATTCATGAAAATGTCCGGTTTTCACTGTTTTTCATGGGACCATTAAGCGTGTACTTAAATTGACTGGCGCTTTGCACACAATGCTACGGTACTTTGTTTTGTGACATAATTCCTGAGAGGCTGCTTTGTGGCCGACGCGCACATACCCAGGGACCAGAGCAGACAGTTTTGTTGAAGCTGGATTTTCTAACACAGAATAGGTCATATTTACAACATTATTTCATATTATTTATTTATTTTAAAAGAGATATTATTTTGTTACAGGTTGTTACAGATTTTATTTTATTACAGAAGTTATTTTTGCACCATTGAGGCATGTTCATAAACCGTTAATTAAGCCTGTCTGAATTTGTGTCTCGAGGTCGGGCGAGTGTCCTCTTTTTTTGGAATCAAAATATGGTCACCGTAAACTAAACACCAACACAACGTTAACTTTACTCACCAACAGTAAAACGATGCTAACTAGCAGGCTACCGTTAGCCATTTCAGCATCATATCAGACCGACCACTGTGCTAACGTTACTATCATCCTCACCAACGTAGCTTTGTGGACTTTTGACTACTAATAACCAAGTGAAAGATAATTTATTCATGGTAATTATGTTACCTGTTGAGAGGAAATGTGGCTACATCTGCATCATTCTTCAGATCTTTAAAATCCTGCAGCCACGCCACCTCTGAAAAGCCACGCCATTATTCACGGAGTTTTGGAAAACTTTTCTGTAGCTCGTGCGTGGGGAGGGGAGAACGCTATATATGTGTGTGCCTGAGCAGTGATTGACAGGCAGATAGACCACCCCTGTGGCCCTGATTGGAGAAAATCGACCGGGAGCGGTGGAATTTTGCCAGAGGAGCTGTCTTTTTTTAAATTTTATTTACATAATTCATGTAGTTCTACTGGAACATAGGGTCAGTTTCAGCAAATATGACAGAAAGTTAGTTTTATAAGACTTACCTACTGCATCTTTAAGTACAGTACTTTGTATTAGGCTAGATCTTGCAGATTTTTAAATTAAGCCCTACAAGTATAAATCGTATAAAATATAAAATGAAAAGAGCTACTATTATCACATTGGATGTGACATTTCCCTGGCAATTTTTTAAATGAATTGTTTTTAAAGATAGAGTTCCTTTGTGAGACATAATTATCAGGGACAGACTGGTACCAACAGACAAAGTAGGACTTTCAAGACTGGAACACACAGTAGTTTGAAATTAAAGTCTTGACTTGAAGGCGGGGTTCTATACAAGGGTAAGAAGTCCAAAATCTTTTTTCCAAGTGCAATCTAAAGATACAAAAGAATGGTCTAATAACCACTGGAAAAACACAAGGAACTTAAAGCGTAACTCTCGCCAAAATGCAAACTAGGGTATTTTTGTGAATGTACCCGAGTCAAACTTTAGTTTAAAAGCATAATTAGGACGGAAATGCCACTTTTAAGATTGACCGTATTCTCGTTAATGGGTCAAATGGCCTTTTCAATGGGAGAGCTAGGGGCACTACTATGATCGCATCAAAATCACTATTTTTAAAACACTAAGAAGGCTCGACACAACATGAAACTTTGCTCCAAGTATCACCAGGGGTCGGTAGACTTACTGTGAGACCTGAGACGACTAACAATAGGGAAAAGTGACCAACTACAGTGGCTGTCAACTGCGTATGTTGGCAGCCCTAAATGGCATGGATCATCTTTTTGAACTGTGAACCACAAAACCCATAAATCATCTCCACACTGGTCATAAGTACAGGTGAAAGGGATGGATGTAGGTTCACACAGTGAATTTATAGAGCAAGCAGGGCTGGAGGTACAGGGAACATACTAAATCTGACAGAACAGAGATATTTCTTAAAGTTTAAAGATGACTTGCTCTTCTCTAATCTTGAGTATTACCATGTTAAATGAGAAGAATGTACCTCAAAATCTGAGAAGCATTAAACCATAACTGTCTAGCAACAAATTGCCACTGGAGGGAATTTCAAGACATTTCCAACTGTGCTGGTGCAAATGATGAGGTCCGCCATGACGTCTGAATATAAAACACCTACAAAAAGTTTAAAAAAACACACACACGCACCCCCACACACACACACACACACACAATACCTATATGCAGCACAAATCTTAATTGGCTCCAACAATAACATTTGGTAGTTAGTTTGTGTTCCCCAGAGGATAATTTTGATCTGACTTCATTGATCGTCGTTGATCTCTCTGTAAGATAATGAAAGTGTAATTCCCAAATGCCAAATGATTCCTTCAATCAGTAAACTGTCCCGAGCGCATTGTACCCTGTCTGTAATGATGCCAGGCGTGCTTTAGGTTTAAACTTCTTCAGTAGGTTTATGTCAAAGCTTAAAGTCACTGGTACCACAGTGCTTTGCAGCAGCAGGAAATCACATTACCTGTCTTGCTCTGTGGACTTTCATGGGCACAGAGGATTTAGCAGCTTACCTCTGCCGCTCTTTCTCGTTCAGAAAAGGAATTGATTCATATGTACTGTTTGTAACTGTGCTTCTTGGTGTCCCAGTGTTTGCCAGCGATATTGATCTGTGTTGTCCAAGTCACGCAAGCTTGTGTTTGGTCACCGTAGCAGCCTTTTCTTCCAAAACACAGTGGTTGGGGATCATTTGTTTTAGTTAATTAAATTCACATGGTTCATTTTGGTTTCAGTCTGGTCTGGACCCCATTTCTTTTACTTTTGGCCTTATGATGAAGTCACATCTCTCTCTCTCTGGTGGCGTCTCATCCTTAATATCTCGATCCATCCTAATGTATGTGCCTTCCATCCATTTCAAGATACAGCCCTTCCCTCAGAGGATCTAATTGTCAGAGATGGTCTGCACGTATAAGTAAAGGATTGGGTTATTACTGCTCCAGGCTCAATGTCACAGTCTGCATACTCAGCAGGGTGAGTCATATGCCATAATGTTCCTGTCCTGAATATAATGAGCCACTATTATTCGGAAGAAGATTCTTCTTCAGGGCCCTACTATATATGCTTTAATATATTGTAGCAGCAGCAGGACAAAACATAAATTAATATTACAATCAATGTTGTATTATTTTTTTATAAAAGATATATTACTTCTATTTATTCAGACTGTATCAATGCTATTTGGGATATTATTTAAGCCATCAACACTTTATGATAACCATAAGCGGTCCTCCAGCAATCGGAGGGTTGGCGGTTCGATCCCTGGCCCCTGCAGTCTAAATGTCGAAGTGTCCTGGGGCAAGATACTGAACCCCAAATTGTGTGTGTAAATGTTTATCTGATGAGTAGGTGTGTGTGTATGGTGCCCGTTGTTTTTAAAGCGCTTTGAGTGGTCATTAAGAGTAGAAAAGCGCTATGGATTGTTGAACGAGGGTATTTGAAAATCCAAAAACAGCTAAAATCATACTCCTGCTTTTTGAAATGTATTTGTATTAATCCAAAAAACAGCTAAAACTATACTTGTATAATAAATGTATTAGCTCAAGAACAGTTGAGACTGTAATACTGCTTTTGATTTTGGTTTGTGAGTGTTGATTCGCTTCTAAAACTATATGATTGCTTAGAAATATAATCATGCTAAACGTTGTGTTACTGATATTATTATAAACATGGTTAGACACATCTTAGTGTGAATTACTGTGTGTAACTGCCTGTTTGACGCTTCAGCCGTAGAGAGGAAGTATTTGCAAGAGGCCTCAGATGGATAAGTTGTATTGTGTAACTGGCTGCTTGAACCTGCAGCTGGAAAGAGGACGTGTCCAGTGAGGCCCTAGATGCACACAGGAGAGAGAAAGATGGCTGCATTGACCTAGTGATGAACTGAGCTGTTAGATTGTATGTTAGATGGTAAATGCATATGCATAAAGGAAATATCGTCACATGAGATGTTTTTTACGTATGTCCAGCCTGATAGCTGCATTAAGATTAAGATTGTATTGCCATGTAAGGTAACATAAGATGGTAAAACACACCTCACTGTGATGGGGGGTTGAACCCCATGAAATGTGTATATAAATATGGGTGCTTCGCCAGCAGGGTGCGGCTCTTGGCTCCCTCGACCTTCACTCTTGCTGTAGGGGCGACCTGTGTCTTGGAGCATTTTTGAGTGATTGAACTTAGTTCATTTTTCCATTTATTCATTTTTATGCTTATTTGTTTTTTCTTGTTAACTTTTTGCTTCAAATAAAATAAAACCACCTGTGTTCGTCTTGAGCAAGGGGACCCAAAAAACCTTGTAAGTCATTTTTTGCCTTTTTAGAAGACTTTTTTCCTTCTTTTTTTCCCTCCTTGTCCTCCACTTCACCCGTGTGAGCGGGGAACACCCTGAAAAGGGGAAGTGGGGACTCCTCTTCAACCGCGTGGTTTGCAGCAACACCGGGGACCGATCTGACAAGCAGGCCTTTGATCCTCCAGCTGAACGGAAGCTTCTGTGACCAAGGCAGAAGTGGCTGTCCGAATGTGAGTAATCAATTGTAATTGTTTGGTTGTAAAGATCGCCTGTGTGCTGTGTATTTCACATACATCTAGGGGGACATCTAGGTTGTCAATCAAAAGCCTCTTGTCTCGTCATCGGGTTTCCACCGTAGCGAGGACCCGTTAACACGGGTGTGTGTGTGTGTGTGTGTGTCTCTCTAAAAAAATAATCTAAACCATAGGGAAGTATCTGAAACAACTCCTTTAATACAGGCTTAACCATCCGCCCCGCTGACAGTATCTGTAATGGCTGTACGGCAGAAGAGGGTTATCAAGGGGGAGCAAAGGGGTTGGCTTTAAAAGAAAAAGTGATACTATGCCTCGATAACTGTCACATCGTTCCACAAGCTTTATCTTGATTTTATTTGGCAGGGACAGTGCATATTAATGAACATTTATGTAAATATGTCAGATTTAGACAAAATGCTCCTCTACTGTATATTAAAGTGAAGTGAAGGATTTTACTGCGTACAGAAAAAGATCCTGCTTTATGTTCAGAAATAGCAAAGTCTTGCATACATAGGCAAAGTGGACGTCCAGGGTGGACTGTATTAAATATGCAGAACCCAGTTGAATTTTGATTTTCTGGGTTATGCAACACTTTGTCTGGAAATTGGAAAATTCTAAGTCCTTTCACATTTAGTCTCATTTTAGATGATGCTGAAATTATACAATACATTTTAATAAGATGGGAAATGGAAATGGGAAAGAAAATGTTTTATTTAATTGTGAACTTGTCAAACATTTGAGGAAATGGGTTTTCAATTTGACTTAATGACTTCATCTTAGTATAGACAAACCTTCCATAATGCATTATGCCTTATTGATAAAGGCTCAGGTTCTAAAACTGAAGCCACCAGACTCCACTGACAAAATCAATCGTTTTGCCTCTCGGGAACACAGGAGTTGCTGGTCTAGCGCTGCCTTATTCAGTTAGTTAGTTAGTGTTATTGTTTGACATTGGTCTTTTAATGGGTTAGTGACAAACAAATCTAATAAGCAAAATAACCAATCGAGGCAGCAGTAGACCAACAACTCCTGTGTTCTGTGAGGTAAAATGAATGTTTTTTTGTCAATAAAGTATGGTGGCTTTGAAGAGAACAAAGATACCGGCTTCAGTTCCTGCACCCTAACGTTAGACAGGCAAAGTAAAGTGTGGAAAATATTCTAAATATTGCGTACACTTAAACCAAGCCTGCCCAATTTGGGTCCCGCGGGCCAAGTTGGGCCAAGTTTGGCCCGTGCTCCCTTTGTTTTGGCCCGCCATGGCATTTGACATGCTTATTCTCCTCATATTTTGAACGTGCTGTAAAATCCTAACTGTAAAGATTACTAAGCGTACGTTTTGTGCAACTAAAAAGTACTTAATCTGAGTTTTACAGTAATGTAAAGCACAGTGCTGTTAAACTTTCCCGATTAAATTACGTATGTGAGTTTTATTTACGAAGATTTGCAGTATTCTTTATCTTTCCCGCTCCCCCTAACGTGCTGTGTATCTTACGTCACGCGTTATTATTTAAAAATTTTATTTTACATTTAGAATGTTTCTATGAAATATAATACATTTTAATGTAATGTAATTTCACATGACATTGAAACTCAGACTCAAATTTCACAATTTATTTTTGGTCCTCCACATGAAAAAATGGGCACCTCTAAATAAACTGACATGTTTTTTTTTTAGGTGGCTAAAATATGATTAGCTGCTGCCCCAGTCCACAGTATTAATTCCGTGTCAGTACTCCTACCTGCTTCTCCAAAATGGAGGCGTGCCAACCGGCCATCTACTGTAACTGATACTCTGAGTTTGGATAAGTACCTCATAAATCCCCACTGCAGACGAGCAGTTGAGAAAGCTGTAAGACAATAACATTAGACCCCTTTGTGGTATGCTTTACCTGAGGTGTGGAAAGTGTGTAATTTAGAGTGTGTGTGTGTGTGTGATCACATTGTGTAAGTCATACTGAACTACCTGCATCCACTCTCTTCTTCTCACACAAAAGAAATAGACTAGGTAGAGGTTTGGGACATGAGGAACGCTGTTCGTTATTTAATTTTTATTAGCCTGATGAATGAGGGAAAGAGTATGTAATATATGAGGAAAGACTGACTCTTTTGATTTAATTAACAAATTTTTTCTTCTCTTATTCTTGCATTGCCAGACCTTCCTCCACAGCGCTACAAAGGAGGGTATGGCTAGTCCACACAGCATTCCGGGATGGGAGAATAAAACGTGCTCTGGTTTATTGGCATTTCTTTAAACCAATCACAATAGTCTTGGGCGGACGGAGCAATGGTGCTGCTGCCAAATAGCCTCGGGAAGGAACTTGTTTTGGTGGAACGTGTGTACGTTCAAAAGTTGTTTTAGTCGTGCGACAGAAAACTCCGACTGGACAGATAGTCTAGCTAGCTGTCTGGATTTACCCTGCAGAGATCTGAGGAGCAGTTAACCAGAGTCCTCACAAATCCACCGCAGTTTAGAACGCCAACACAAAGAAAGCGGAAGTTGACGGACATCTGGCCAAAAATGAGGGACATCTGGCGGATCTTCCAGCGGCATGGGAGCAATCAACAAAATGAAACGTCATCGACATAGACTATTCTTCTCTTTACCCTCTTCTGGAACACGAAGGGTTTGCTAAGATGAGCTGTGTAACAGTTAGTTTACAACTTGCTTCTCCTGATCCCATCCCTCTGCATAAATTATTCAAAATTAATCAACCACACACACACACACACACACACACACACACACATATTACCCACCTTAGAGTGCATATTAAAGAGTGGCACATAATTAGTACCTGGGAAGCTCTGCAGCCATAGTCAGCGGCCATGTGTGTGGGTGGATGGATAGGTAACTAGTGGGATGGATGTGCCCTTTCATTCAACAGGGTTTACGAAAGGTGTTTCTGTCTGTAGCTCTGCAAAGAAACACATCATGGAACAGGCACTGCGAGAGAGAGGAAGAGAAGGAAAGACAAAAGCAAAGAAAAAAACTAAAGAAAGGTAATTATGTAAATGTTGCTCTCATATGTCAACCTCGCAGCACCCCTGCTCTGTGTTTTATGTGAATGAAACCTTCATTAGCTTAGGCCAGATGGGTCACCAGAGTTACTCACACTGTATGTAATTGTATTCAACCTCAGAATTATGTCAAGATCACAGCACAACATCACCGCAATATTTAAAAAACACACATTTATCTTGTGAGTCCTTGTTATTTGCTTTACAATGTGATATCAACACATTTCCCTCAGGTCATCAATAAGGTGGCTGTAAAGGATGTAGGCGAAAGGCACCAACATTCACCCTTCATCCACATAATGATGATGGTGTTAAAGGGCAGGGAAAAAAATTGCAAAATAGTGTTCTTCTGTGCCATCTCGCTATCTAAAAACACTCAATACACAACCCTAATGAAAATGTATTTGCATATTACTGCTGAGAGGCTTGTTAGCTCCACGTGCATTTAAAAGATCATGGCGCACTTATTACTTGAAGCTTTTAATATCCCTGTAATGCACATTAGATGAATCTGTTCAGGTTCACATAATGCTGGGAAATCTATGTTGCTGCTGTGTGATGTGTTGCGCAGCGCTCATACTTACCGCATGGTCCGGAGTATCTGCGGTAACATCAGAGGCTAGAGTTTACTATAAATGTACCTTCTGTTCAGTTTACACAAGCGCAAGCAACTTGAAACCACAGCCCGCAGGGGAACAAACCACCTCAGATTACAACTCACATGTTAACCAATTGAACTGTTGACGACGGCAGCCTGATGCAGAATGGGTTGCTTTTCATAACAGGAATCCTCACAAATTGTCTCCTAGATGCAAACATTTAAATGTCACAGTTTTATGTAAAAGGGGCTACATGCGATTTAGAGTCCGGACCTGAATTGCCTGCACACGGCAAACATGGAGGTGGCTGAGCTAAAATGGCGGCAGCTAGCAGTGCTTGCTGCGTTAATGACGCTAACAGCAGTAACAATGGCAACAGTGCTGACAGAGCTAACAGTGTTAATGGAGGTTAACTCACACTCATCGAGTCGACCGGGTGAGTGTGTATATATAATAGCATATGTAGCCCCTTTCAAATAGAGGAACATGGACTGATTAAACATGGCTGCTTGAGCTGACAAGCTCGGGATGTGGAGTCTAATTAGAAAATTACTCATGACTGCATGTCACCCACCGAAACCTTTATAAATATCAAAGTAGTGAAAAAGTATAAAGTGTGAGGTAGGTCGTGATGACGTTTTGCTTTATCAATCAACTTGCCCCATTACCTCTTCTTCCTCCTCACCTTTTGGATTCAAGAGACATCTGCTAGAACCTGGCTGATGGTTAATGTGTATCAGTGTGAGACTCATTTCTCCAGACTGTCACTGATCAAACGCCCTCACCCTGCCTCCCACAGCTGAAAGATCGGGGTGTTTAGTCACTTTAAAATGTTTTGGGTTTAGTCAACCTTGTCTAATGACAGAGACTCGACTGTGACCGTACGTTCCCCCCTCTCGTCAAGTTCAGGGAAGCTTCACACAGTCACACAGAAAGTAGCTTGAAATATGTGAAAATGAGAAATGGTTTGTGGCTTTTGTAACAGTGTAAAGAATCCCAGACTATGTGGGATGCATTTGGGTATCATTGTATGATTAAAAGACAATTAGGGCAGGATGAAGCAATGCAATGGAGAACCCGCTGGTACATTTTTTATTGTTTGATGCCCATTTTGCATCATAACTTCTAGAATTGATAGATACAAGAGCTGGATAGTTCCTTTCTTTGATGTTCAGTATTTTTTTAAGGATTTACTGCAACTGCACCACTAATTACAAATGATTGATGACCAGAGCCGGTTTGATTTTTCAAACCATTATAATGTATAATATCATCATCTCCCTCCATCAGCCATCCATTCGTTCTTTCCACTTGGGTAGATTACTACTCTGACCTCTCAGTTATTAAACCATTCACTCATCCTGTGTTTTATACACAACATGTCCACCAGTTCAAATCACAATCCAGTATATTGAACAATAAGCAGTTTCACTGTGGACATGACCCACATTAGTTCAGACAATAGAGAAAATAAAAGAGTGTCTGTATTTCATATTGAAAATTGAAGAGGTTCTCTTTTTTTCCCAAAAAAACGATCCAGTTAGGAATAATCTTAAAGGAATAAAGAATTGAATTCTTGGTTAATATTGTATAATAATAACGAAATATTATATAGCCTACACAAATGTCGGTTTGCAAAAATTCCCTCAGTGTGGAATGCACTACAAAACGAACTTTCTATGCTAAAAGAAAATAGGTATAAAAAAGGTCAATAGCGCCTAAGCCAGGAAACTATGTATTGTACATATGTCCAAATGTAACTTTTTCTATAGTCTTCATTCACTGACGTGTTATTTTCAATAGTGGATACTTATGAATATTGTTAAAATGAAAATATTCTGTTTAGAAGAAAAAAAAAAGCTTTTCTATTTCTGGATAGCCATGTGAATTTCACACAAATATGACGTCGCCAGTCATAATAACACCGATTGGTCGGTTTAGCCAGGGGGGCGTCCCTTCTCTTTCTTTCATTGGGTGCTTTGTTAAACCCCCTCTCCCTGATTGGTCCGCAGCGTCGCTCGGCTATTGGCTGAATTCACGCAGCGACAATTTGAAAATCGGTGCTCGCGTTCCCGGAGTGGGGCAGCAGCTGCACGGAAAACGGAACAGAGACAAAGATTCTAACCTGTTCTAAAAACAAAGGTAAGAGCTGAAGTAAAAGTCTTCCCGTGATTACATTTTAAGTTGATTTCGATCACTCTGTTATGTTTAAATGCAATGATGTAGCGAGATCACGTGACTTGATGTTTGAGTTGATTGAACGGAGCACAACAGCTGCGCTGACATTACATTGTTGCAGACTAGCGCAGGGTTTTAAAACCCCAAAACGCGATTCTGTTTCATTCACCATGGTGAAATCTTTACCTAAAACTGCCTGAGCAAACTGTTAAGTTAACAGCCTTTATTTGTGAACTCTCGTATCTTATTTGGCAAAAAGAAGTCGCTGCGATGTTATCCGGGGAGGACGGCGGCCAGCTGCAGTGCTGTGTGACGGTGGAGCAGCTTAACGCCTCCGGCCAGGCCACCCGGAGGCAGGTCATCCGTAAAGCCTCGGTCGTCCTGGGCCGGAATGAGTTCCACGAGATTATCCTCCGCGTCCACGACGGGAAAGTGCCGCAAAATTACCATTTGAAAGAATTCAAACTTTTCACCAAGTTCGCCAGAGAAGGGAAGTGCACCGTCAAACTGCTGCCCGAAAACACCCAGGTGCTCATCTCCAACTGCCCCCCTGACCGGCTCAACCTCTTCCTCAAAACCCTGAGCGTCAAACACCAGGCCCGGCAGAGCAGCAAGCCTCTGAGCGGCCGAGAGAAGCTCAAAGCCGGTCTGCCCCGCAGCTTCGAGGCCATCAGCCCCCTGCAGCAAAAGGACATCCAGAAGGTGAATGAGCTGAGGGGTAAAGTGGCCCCCACAGGGCTGGCGGAGCGCACCAATAAGATGACCCGAGCAGGAACAGGACAACAGGTCAAAAGGTCCAGGAGTGACACGAACTTCAGCCCAGTGAGTTGAACACACACAAAACACTTCATGTTTCTACGCTTCAAATGTCTGTTAGTAGCAGACTACCAGTGGTGGAATAACCATGTGCGTTTACTCACTGTTCAATTTATTTATAAAGCACATATTAATACAACAGAAGTTGACCACAGTGCTGTACAAGAGATAAAATAACACAATCATCAAGGCATTTCAATTCTGGACCTTGCCACTACTAAACACTATTAAAATCCTATCGCACCATTAACACAGCACTCATAAATGATCAAAAGCCAGAGTGAAAAAGTAAGCTTTCAAATGTCGTTGAAACTCTATGAGAGGAACATTCCCTGATGTAAGTAGCTACTGTGCTTAAGTACAAATGTAAAGTACTTGCACTTTACTTGAGTCTTTTCTTTTCATGCCACTTTCTGCTTTTACTCCGCTACATTCCAGAGAGAAATATTGTACTTTTTACTTCACTACATCTTCATCTGACAGCTTTAGTTACTTTACAAATTAAGATTGTTGCACACAAAACACATGCAGTTTATGAAATACCATGTTTTACTTAAACTACCTACTAACTGCCTACAAGTCCAGCTGAAATGATTAGACCATTAAACACTTAGTTGATTGTAGTCCATTTTCCTGATTATACCTACAAACTTTTACTTAAGTAACCTTTTCAATGCAGTACTTCTACTTGTAAACGACTATTCTAACAGTGGTTTTAGTGCTTTTACTTAAGTAAAGCATCTGAATACTTCCACCACTGTCAAAGCAGACTAGTGCACCAACATTGCCACTTTGCTTGTTTGCAAGCCATGATGTCTCTCTTTCTCATGGGTGGGCCAAATTCTCTGGGTGGGCAAAGCAGAGAAAGTATATTGCAGTATACAAAGGAGTGCAATATGCTTTAAATGGGCTGATTTTGATCTGTGGATAGGTTTTTTTTTTTTTTTTTTTTTTTAAACCTGCTCTTATCTTTTCTGTTAAATGTGCGTGTTGATTGTTTCAGGTAAAGGCCAACCCGAGCAAGAAGCCCATCCTGTCTCTACCAACACGTAAGCTGAATAAAGAACAGGCGGCTGTCCTCGGTGCAGTGCTGAGTGGCAAGAACATCTTCTTCACTGGAAGTGCAGGTGTGTGTGAGACAATACATTTTAAATTCCATTGTCACAAGTTTGTCATAACTAGATGTCTAAAATTAATAAAAAAAATAAAAAAATGCATGTTACATTCTGCATAACGGTCTTACTGATGATGCCTGTTAGTAACAAGTTTTAGGCGTTTTGGCTTTGACATTTCCGCAAGAGAATCCGATGTAAATCTCCTTTCATGACACATTTATGGTGTTTCTTTCTTTTGCCGATTTTTAAAGAACAGTTTTTTTTTCTTAGCTCTTTTTTAAAGGTCCCATGACATGGTGCTCTTTGGATGCTTTTATATAGACCTTAGTGGTCCCCTAATACTGTATCTGAAGTCTCTTTCCCGAAATTCAGCTTTGGTGCAGAACTACAGCCACTAGAGCCAGTCCTACAATGAGCTTTCCTTAGGATGTGCCATTTCTGTGTCTGAAGCTATTGAGGAGGAGAGTGGGAGTGGCAAGGTGGAGGGTGGGGGTGTGGCCTTGACCAACTGCCACTTTTCTCGTTTGAAAGCCATGATGTCTCTCTCTCATGGGTTGGCCAAATTCTCTGGGCGGGCAAAGCAGAGAAAGGGGAGGCAACCTTGCTTGTTATGACCTCATAACAAGCAGATTCCAAAACGGCTCATCTGAGCTTTCATTTTCTCAAAAGCAGAGCAGGATACCCAGGGCTCGGTTTACACCTATCACCATTTCTAGCCACTGGGGGACCATAGACAGGCTGGGGGAACTCATATTAATGTTAAAAAACCTCATAAAGTGACATTTTCATGCAATGGGACCTTTTTAATGTTTGTTTTTCAGGTACAGGAAAGTCCTTCCTCCTGAAGAGAATCATGGGATCTCTTCCTCCAAAGAGCACATTTGCCACAGCCAGCACAGGAGTGGCTGCCTGCCACATTGGAGGAACAACATTACACAACTTTGCTGGTGAGTCGTCGTGTCTCTGGGGGGCGATGAACTTGATTTAAAGACTGTCTCTGGAAATAACACATTAGTGGTGAGAGATGCACCCCCCCATCATCAACACCTTACTGTTTATTGAATGTTATCCAAATAATTGTTCATTTTGCTGGTATCAACAAAAGGCCTATCCTGAATTTATGCTGTACTATTAATAGGCACAAGGCAGACTCCTTATTAGTATAAACTATAACAAAATTATTGATTTAATTGGCTGATTATCTTGATTGATCATTTGGTAACGTTTAACATTCAGCCCTACTTATCAGTGTCTTCTGTCCCTCTTAATATAAAGACAAAAGGTCTTTTACATCGATTTCTTTTGTGCTAGAAGAGCTGCAGCCTTTGACTCCATTACAATGTCTGTGTGAAGGCGCCTGTCGGAATATAAATCTTTAATATAATCGAGGAGGGGGTGTCGGATGTCTCTCCACGTTAACGGATGCTTCTAATTAAATCTCAATATACAGCAGCGAGTGTGAATGGAGCATGTGCACTGGTGTTATTCATTTGTGTGCCCGTCACACCACCTGTCTCTGTCCAGGCATTGGCTCCGGCTCGGCCCCGCTGGAGCAGTGCATCGAGCTGGCTCAGAGGCCCGGCGTGCTGCAGCACTGGACCAGCTGTCGACACCTCATCATCGACGAGATCTCCATGGTGGAGGCCCAGTTCTTTGACAAGCTCGAGGCGGTGGCAAGGTGAGACGTCGGTCTAAAAAAAAATCCTTTTAAGATGCCACAGTAAATCGTTATAGAAGTCTTTTAGTAAAGATGTTTTCTGTTGGTAGAGCTTTCACATGTTCACTCGCTGTGCGTCATTCAAGGCAGGTGCTCATTTGCTTCCTAAGTGGCTGCCGCAGCTGTCATATTACATTTACATATTTGAGATGTACAGTAGTGTAGAATGTAGACATAACTCAGACTGCCCAAAACCATGAATTATGGTAATATTCGTAAGTAAAGCTTTCCTGAAAGTGTTTGATATCATGTTCAGGATACTTTGCTATAATTGGCTCCAGTTACCCCCACCCACAGTAGAGCTGTCAGTCTTCCTCTATAATACCATTCAATATTTGAATATTTAATGCTCAAATGCAGCCTGTTATAAAATGTACTACACTACTCAGGCTTATGCCTTGTCAATGCCACTATAAGCATGTGCTTGGTGTTACACGTTCTGTCCACTAGAGGGACTTCCACCATCAGCCTGGCCTTGAAGGGGACCTATTTCTGGTAGCCGCTCTGTTTTCATTATTTTCCACCACGCACACAGCGACCAACAAATCAACCGAGAACTCTGTAATGAAACCTTATCAACAAGTGTAGTGAAGCGGCTCTTCTGTAGAGGCTAACGGTGCTCGGTTAGCTCAATGACATCATGTTAGAAAGCCCAGCCAAAACGATTTGTCGTAAAGTAACCCTAGTTTTAGCCACGATGCTAACGACCTTAATAACTAAGCCGAACGTTGCTGACACTACTATTTTAGTGATTTATACGCAACCTGTTTCTTGCAGGTTGTCACATTACGGAGAATACAGCTGCTAGAAGGTAATATATGAAGTCGAAGCTAACGCTGACAGCTGTAGGGCAGCTAACATTAGCTTTAGCTGTCTCCATGAAGCTCCCAGCTAAGCTGCTATAACTCGCGACGCAGTTAGAAAACAAGAACAAGCTAACTATTGATAACACTATTGATTCCCTTTGGCTCGGTGGATGTCGTTTTTTAAAAATCATGTTAAAACTATTTCCCATCTTCTTCCGATTTCGGGCCGCAGCCTGTCACTCCCCCCCGTGCTAACGTTACTCGGTACGTAACGTTAGCTCACAATGCCGTGTGTTTCTCACTCCCGTAACTTATTGTTCATCTGACATGAGTGACATGAGAAGAGGGATATTAGCGAACGTTAGCCAACCTATTTGTAAAAATAATCCCATTCGAATGGTAATTTCAGCATTGGAATATTGATTGATTATTGAGTATAGAATATTGAGTATTGATTTTTATTTATTTTTTTACTATTTTAATTATATTCGACTTTCGGAATTCGTTCCAACATCCCTAACCCACAGTGCTCGGTGATACATTTGACTGATTTGAGTCATCCTTGACAACTTTACACAAATTGTACAAATGGAACCACTTAACTTTGGTCACCAGTAAATGATATGACTTCATTAAAGCTTTTTCACACAGGCAGCATTTATAATTCATAAAACTGTAACTTTTGTTTTGAAAGGTTAAAATGATTAAATGTATGTAATAACCCAAGTCATACTCCTAATGTTTGCAGTGTTGCAAAACTGTTAAATTCCCATTTTCCTAACACACCTTGGGGACCCTTTTAGATTTTACACACTCCTTTCAGAGACTTGTATGTCCCCTCTCCTCCAATACCCGTTCACATTATGGTGTTCCTCAGTTTTGTTGACAATGTTTGAGCAGCAGACTTGCAGCATGAAGGATTTTTGAATTTTGCTTTTTTTTTTTTTTTTTTTTTTTCTATGGTTCCAATTAGATCAGATCATTCCCTGGGTTTTATTAAACCTCAGCAGCACTATGATGTGAGCAATACTGTGTGACACATTGCAGGTTTGATATGAGATTAAAAAATATATATAAAAATGAAGGCCGTCATTATCGACAACGAAAATCCTGCATCCATATAGAAGATGGACTCCCTGTTTATCTTCAGTGACGCTCGTCCTCTCGCTGCACTCTTGTAGGTCGGTTCGGAGGTCTACGGCGCCATTTGGAGGCATCCAGCTGATCGTGTGTGGCGACTTCCTCCAGCTGCCTCCTGTTTCCAAGGGAAAGGAAAGAGCCAGCTTCTGCTTCCAGGTCAGACCACCGTGGGTCTTACAACTATCACCAGACCACAGGGCAGAACCACGCTGCAGGGCGAAACCAAATGGCCGGCAGATCGGTCCAGTTGCATCCCACTTCCATTAAATTGCATCCCCAGCTCCTCCACTTGTTTTCCTTCCTCACGTCTTAAGTCTGATTTATGGTTGTGCGGAGGCTCCACGCAGAGCTTTCGCCGTAGCCTAAGTGGCCTGAAGTTTATACTTGTGCGTTGTTCCCTTTTTAGAGAATAGCAGTGCCGGCGTGTGTGTGTGCTTGGCGTATGTGGTAGAGAGATTGACGTTGATTATGAGGTCATAAGGAGCAAGGTTACCTCCCCTTTCTCTGCTTTGCCCGCCCAGAGAATTTGGCCCACCCATGAGAGAGAGAGAGAGAGAGAGAGAGACATCATGGCTTTCAAACGAGCAAAGTGGCAGTTGGTCAAGGCCCCCCGCCCCCCCCCCCTCTCCTCAATAGCTACAGACACAGAAATGGCACATGCTAAGGAAAGCTCATTGTGGGACTGGCTCTAGTGGCTGTAATTCTGCACCAAGGCTGAATTTTGGGAAAGGGACTTGAGATACAGTATTAGGGGACCACTAAGGTCTATATAAAAGCATCCAAAGAGCACCATGTCGTGGGACCAATGATTTTTTGATTACATTTCCGATTAGATATCGATTAGGTAATATGACAACATTTGGCGATGCGGCTGTTGTGATCCCAGTCCAAGATGGTCTCTTGTTGAGATGTAGTTGGTCATGGGATGTCTAATATTTTGCAGCAGAGACTGTGTGTAAAAAGCTGCTGTGCATTATCTCAGTGTATATGCAGAGACTGGTTGATACAGAAATACTCTCAGGGAGCTTTCACACCTGTAGTTCAGTGAAGTTGGTGTGATTTGAGGGTGAAGTTGCGACATTGTTGAATTTTTAGCTGGTTCGGTTTGTGTTCAGACTGCACTTTGTCAAACGCACCAAACGTTGTAATCGAATGCTGCATGGTCGAAATAGTCGCTGGCCCGACACTTCTGGTCTCACAGAAGACAAGCGATGTTGGGTCATAATAGGTCTGAAAGTTATCACTCTTTTTAAGTTACATATGTCTGTATAATGTGTGCAAAGTTGAAATTTCCTGTATTTGGGTCAGATTGCATTCTCACCTAAAGTGATCCCAACTCTATGCCTGACCAGAGATGAGAGACAACGCCTTTTTGTATTATGACTTCATCTTACTCATAAAAAAAAAAGCTGCTGTTGAAGGTTGTTGTTAGTCATTTTTCTGTACTTGATGGGTGCTGTTAAGTTGACTCTGCTTGCGCAAGTAAAAACAAACTTTTGCGAATAACTTCAGTGATTCTGGTCTATTCCTTAAAAAATAATTATCCTAACACAAGCATACCAGAGTTTGGATGTTTGTTCTGCACAAGAGTTTGACTGCTTTCACACCACCCCAAACCAACCGGAACCAAAAGGCTCCAGGGTTTGGTTTAAACGGACCAAACTGCTCAGGTGTGAAAGCAACCTTATTCTATGCTGCTGCCATGAGTCAGCAATCCGCATCTGTCCTGCATGCATGGATATTTAATAAAAAAAAAAAAAAGAGAACCAAAAAAAAAAATCCTTTTCCCCTCCTGCAGGCCAGGAGTTGGCGCAAGGTCATCCAGGTGAACATGGAGCTAATGGAGGTGCGGAGGCAAACGGACCAGTCCTTCATCTCCCTCCTGCAGTCTGTGCGGGTGGGCAGGTAAAGTCACCGGGCACTGTCCTTTTTTCCCCCCCCAAGAGATTTATTGCTAAAATGTGTTTTTGGTTTTTATTTTTTTATATACAGTTAATGTGGGCTCAGTGCACACACATTCATATCCAATGTCCGGTGTAATGTGCTGTCTATTTAAGTGCATTACATGCATGCAATTAGAGCTGTGGCAGGTCATTTTGTGTTTCTACAGAACATTTGTGCTATGCTGCAAAAATTGTCTTTCTGTCTTAATAAACGCCATCCAGGGTGACGGAGGAAGTCACGGCGACGCTGTTGGGAAGCGCCTACCACCACATCGAGAGGGATGGCATCCTAGCGACCAGGCTGTGCACACATAAGGACGACGTGGAGCTCACCAACGAGATGAAACTCCAGCAGCTGCCTGGTGTGAAGTGTTCATTAAATTTTAGTTTTTTTGTTTGTTTTTTTTCCCAGCTTGAAACGGGTGTTACTTTGGTTGGCTTGCGTGGAGGTGAAAATGACGACGGAGATGGCTTGAGTCATGTTCGGGGAACTTGTTGACACCGGTTTCCTCCAGATATTTTCAGTCTCAGCCAGACGCCACTTATTTTCGGTTGTATCCTGTTCTGTTACACTTTTATTATTTTGAAAGCGTATAGCTGTGAGTGTGCTTGACCTACTGTGGCAGCAGTTGTTGTGTTTTATTTTATTTTTTTTGGGTTAGGGACAACAATTTCTTTTCTTTTTTTTTTTTTTAAACAATTTTCTTTATGGTTTCATACTTTAAGGGCTGCTCAATTTATGGACAAATCACAATTATTTTGGTCAATATTGAAATCCTGATTATCTAACACGATTACTCGGTGACTTGTGGGAAGATGTGGCATTTATTGAACTTCAAAAGACAGTGAAAACAACTTTTTAATTAAATACTTTTCTCGTTGACCTTCTTTAATTCCCCTTAAATTAAATAATAATAAATATATTCAAATATTGGCTGAGTAGGGTTATTGTTTTTGTGATCGTTAGGAGCTGAAATCATGATCCAAATTTGATTAGTTGCCCAGCCCTACATACTTTTTTTTTATATCTTTAGGTTCTTTACACGACTGTTTCCCGTGTCCCATCATATTTTCTATATACAACTCCCTTTTTATTTTTATTATATGTAATGAATGTCTCCTGGTCCCTTAGGGTCAGTGCGTGTGTTCGAGGCTCTGGACAGTGACCCAGCCCTGGTGAAGGCCATCGACGCTCACAGCCCCGTCAGCAAAGTGATCCACCTCAAAGTGGGGGCTCAGGTGTGTGTGCAGCGTGTGCTCTTTATGTTCCACACCCTCTGCAATTTTACCTTTTTGATATGTGTCGAGGATACAGCGCTCAGTTTTGAGTCGAGGCGACGCTCTGTGATGTAATGCTGCTTGTTGTTTTTTAAGGTCATGCTGACGAAGAACCAGGATGTCTCTCGAGGTCTGGTGAACGGAGCGCGGGGGGTCGTGGCCTTTGAGTCTGGAAAAAACGGTGTGTGATTTAATTTATTCCCCTTGAAACGTATTACAGAAATATTTTCTCTGAAAAGCCAGAATTTGATTATTATCTCTATCTTTTAGTTGTAATTATACCCTTGGTGGCAATTATAGACTTTAAGGAATAGTCACCGGAGGATATCTAAACAGAAGAAGAGCTTAAAGGGACAGTTTGGATACTTTTGAATTATGTACTTTTCCATAGTCGGTTTATTAGCTAGAGTAAAATTGCTCTCGGCCCGCCCCCAGTTTGGAGAAGCAGGCAGGAGGAAGCTGAGCAATGTCCTGCTGTGGAAGAGGGCAGTAGCTTAACATGCACCTAAAAATGGCTAAGTTTAAAAAAAAAAAAAAAAAATAATCTGTTAAATGTAAGCTACACTATATTAAGAATATTTTCACTGCTTTACCTTGCCATCAGACGTTCCTTTCCTACAGGGAACTGAGGCCCTTCTATCACCTCTGCTCCGTTCAAAGCCACCAGACCCCCTTGACAAAAAAAACATTTGACCTCCCAGAACACGGGAGTTGCTGGTCTAACGCTGCCTCATTCGGTGAGTTTGTGTTATTGTGGGACCTTAGTGAATCCTATACTAAGCCACCAAAGTCGCACAGTAACTCGGACTAACCCATCAAGGCCAAACAAAGTGTTCTGTGAGGTAAAATCACTTTCTGTCAAAGGTGTTGAAGAAAGCCAAGAGGGCGGTTTGTTGGCAAGGTAGAGCGGTGAATAAATTCTAAATATTGTGTACACCTAAACCCATATTGACTATGTAGGCCTCTTATTTTAGGTGGCTGAAATACGTCTTGCTGCTGACCGCCATCTACTGTAGATAAGTACCTCCATATAACCCCACTTAAAAAACATCCCAACGAGAGAGCCTAAGGTCCTTCATGTTGTATCAGCAGGTCAGGCAGAATTAAAATCCAAATACCACATAGTGTTTTTTTTTGTTTGTTTTTTTAGATTAAAGGCATCTTTTATTTCCACATCTTTTGTTTCTTCTGTGATAATATGATATTGTAAAGTAGGGGCAGGACTACATAAGCACTATCCTTCTGCCTGCTCCTTCTCTAACTCATCCTTTTGTTGTTCTTTGATGGATATCAGATCGATTTGTTTTATCTTTTTGTTTTTGTTTTTATCATAGATATTAAACGGTATGTTGATTGTTCAAGATACAAAAAAAAATCGTTTTTTAGATTCTCATCCATCCATGTGCCGACTCTTTGCCTGTCTCCTCAGGACTCCCACATGTGCGTTTCCTGTGTGGCGTCACAGAGGTGCTGAAGCCGGAGCGCTGGGTGTTTAAGTCCGGCGGGGGGGTCCACCTGAGTCGACAGCAGCTGCCCCTCAAACTGGCCTGGGCCATCTCCATCCACAAGAGTCAGGTCGGTAGGCGCTCAGCCACAGCGCACAACGCGCACAGACATCCGGAGGCAAATGCTCACCAAATCCCTAGCATGGCATCACTTTCTCTTTTGAGGAAGCTACTGTTCGGTGTTGCCATGGGACACCAGTCTTTGTGTGTGTTTTCTTTTGAATGCATGACTCACTTGATCAATGGCAATTCAAACTCAATTAGCCTAAAAGAAGTTTTTTCTTTTGTATTGCATTTGGTGTTATTGCTGGAGAGTGCTAGAAATAGCTCAAGGTTTGATTGCGGTGTGTGAACCGGCCTTGGAGCTCAGTCATTGTCCAGATTATGGAGTGTAATTATGGTCGACAATCCATTCATCAGGTGATGGATGTTGAAAGCGATCTCGGAAATATAGATTTTGTTCAGATGAAAAGGGAAAAAAGCTCTTTTATAAACGTTTTCTATGAATTCCCTTCCAGTAGTTTATCAGTGGCTTTATTTCTAGCAGAGTAGTGGAGAACATTAAAAACTTGCAGCGCTAGTTAACTCTTCATCTTTTAGCCTTTGTCATGAAACTGACAATGGCTAGACATAATCACTACACACACTTTTTATTTTTTTGTATAGTAATTCATGATGCACAGAGGATACATCCTAATTTTTTTTTTTTCTTTTTTTTTTTTCCCCCCCCCCCCCCCCCCCCCTTCCCCTGCCCCCCCAAAACCCCCCCCAAAAAAATTTTTTTTTTTCTATCACTAGTTATTTGTTCCCAGATGATGAATGTCACGGAGTTTGATTCCCTGACTATTCCAGCAGGAGGTCGACCCATTTTTAATTTTTTTTATTAAAGCGAATTTGAGTGAAATGTGTGAACAAATAGGGCAGGGTGGTGGTGCAGTGGTTGGCACGGTCACCCCACAGGCCGCCTGTGGTCCTTCTTTTTTTGTTCAATATGTTTGAAGTGTTTTCCAAGTAGTATAAAATATGCCAATATGAAAAGAAGAGGAAAGAAAAAGGGGAAACAAACAAACCTTGGGCGTATTACTCAGAAAAAGAAATTTACTGTTGCGTCACTGGTACTGAGAATTCATCAAAGAGGTGAGTGGCCTATTGTGAATCTCACAACTGTTCAAGGTCTCCGACAAATTGAGCAAGATGTTCTAAGAATGGCTGCCAGATCTTTATAGAATTTCTTTTGTTTTTTGTTTTTTATCAATTTTTTTTTTTTTTATTGAGGAAAGCACAAGATTAGCAACATTAAACATCACACATTTAGCCCTTTTTTTTTTTTTTTTTGATTGTGTGATTGGTTTAAAGAGTGCCAATTAGGGTTGGGTACCAAAACTCGGTGCCAATAGGGAACCGGTACCGACGTAAACGGTAGTAACGAAACCGAATAAGAACGAAAGTTTCGGTGCCTCATTTCGGTGCTTGACTTTACACTACACCTGACAGCATGTAACGTTAGCCTACCTTTAGCTAGCAGCTGGATTAAACACCGGTAAAATGCTGACAGCTAATGTTAAACAGTGTAAAGTGTGACTGTATTTCACTGTGGAGGACTTCAACAGCGGGATGTAACAGTCTGCAATGCAGCACAGCAGCTGCCGTTGTCGCAATTCATAGATATACAGTAGTAGTACTAGTAGTACTATGTTTATATGGTCGGAATTAAACAACACAGACGGTGCATTCACTTAAAACAGGTAGCCTTGTGGTGCATTCACAGTAATTGTAAAATACCCTTTTCCCATCTGGTGTTCAACAGCAATTTACTGGTGAAATAAGTTATTGTTATAGTTATTAAATTATTATTAAATCTTTAATTTTGACAATAAAGCAATAAACAAGTCACTGACTGTTTACTACCCTTATTTTTTTTTTTCTTTTTTTTTACTTTATTGAAAAGTACCGGTTCAGGCATCGTTTAGGCACAGTTTTAAAAGTATCAATTTAGCACCGGAATCGAAAAAAAAAAACGATACCCAACCCTAGTGCCAATAAACCAGAGCACGTTTTTTTTTCTCCCATCCCGGAATGCTGTGTGGACTAGCCAGACCTGTGGAGGAAGGTCTGGCAATGTGAGACTAGTTATTGGTGACTCTCAGTTGCCCATAGGTGTGAATGGGAGCATCAGTGGTTATCTCTCAGCCCCTCGAGATGGGGTGCTTTCACACAATTTCAGCTGGGATCTGGTTCAGTCACCCCATGCATGTAGCTACAAATAGTCTTTATTTTTTTTTTTTAAAGTTGGCTCTTGACGCACACTCGCAATGCACAAAGGAAACGGGAGGAGTTGATCACAGCTGGAAAGAGATTATTGAAAGAGAAATTGTGGGTGGTGGTGAAACGGTTTACAAAAAAAAAATGGACAAACAAAAGTATTAAATCTGAAATGTCTCTTTGTGAAGTTTGATTCAGAATACTTTGTTGAAATTAATTAAAAGCTCATAGTGAGAAATAAGAGTAAGGGGGGGAAAAGGCTAATGGGTAAGTAACATGGTTAAAAGTGCAAGAAATAATAACTTGTGTTAAAGTAAGATGAGGATAAAAAGCGATGATGTTGGTATACAATGGATTGTACAATGCTATTAGAGTACAGTGTAAACATGATTGGCTGTAGCTTTCCAAAATTGCAGTTTGTTTGACATCTGACATCATACGTTGTATCATTTCCTCTCACTAGTATGTTGGGTTATTTTATTTTTTCTGTATACTAATTGCTAAAATGGTTTCCTATGCCAAGTAGGTATGTAGTGTATACAGTAGTGTAAACACTGTATAGAACTGGTACGTTTCAACTAGGGCTGCACGATATGTGGAAACAATTTTTGACTGATGTTGCAATATGATTCACGATATTGGAGGGAATGATATTTTTGTGGATCATTTTCATTGAAACACAAATACAAATGTACTATAGTCATGTAGTGTGATTATTTTTTGCAAGGATCTGTACCAAACAAAGACGTTTTCTGTAGTCTGTAGGATAGGATCTGTAGGCCCAGGATGTCTCTGCAGCACCACAATACTTCATTCAGAATGGTTTGACATATTTTGCCTTTTTCACAAATATTGCGGTCAATTTGACCCCATTTAAAGTTAAAGGTCTCTAAATGTGTCATTATTTTTTGCTTTGTATTGAATGACACTGCCTAATTTAATGGGGACAACTAGGCCAACATAAAATTAACATGATATTCTTTAATGTCCTGTTCTTTGGGGGTCAATTTGACCCCACGCTGTTGTTAGCGGTGTAAAACATAGAGGAAATATGAACATTTTACACACCTTTTTGTTTTGGCCAATATTGAGGTCACTATCGCATGCAATTTTTTTTTAGGACCCTAACCTGCCATAAACCATGCCTGGCAGTATTGAAGGAACCCCTTGATGTAATAGTTCCTGCAAGGACATTGATGGTTCAAACATCTCAGGGGAGGAACAAACGTATAAAAGTTTGTACTGCAGCCTTCTTAACCATTTCTCTCGGTGCTCTGTGGGCTCTCTCGTTACACACTCTCCATTTAAAAATGACTGTATGTGTGTTCATTCGTGAGGTCCAAAAACCGGGAGTCCAGTATACTTCTGGGGTGTCGACAGCTTTGTGGGGCCAAAATGCTGGACCCCACAAGTTTAAAGGGCTGTTTTTTTTTGTTTTTTTTTGTGACTTGGTTTTAAGATTGGGGATAGAATTAGGTGAGGGTAAGGGTTAAGGATAGGCATTTAGTTGTGATGGTTAAGGTTAGGGTAAGGGGCTAGGGCATGCATTATGTCAATGGCAGGTCCCCACAAAGAGGGTGGGGGTGGCCTAAAGAAGCTTGTGACTGGGAGGTCGTCTGTTCAGTCCCCAGACCGACAGAGAGAGACTGGGTGGGGAAAGTGAAAGAGCAGCGCTTGTCCCTCCCTCATTACCACCACTGAGGTGCCCTTGAGCAAGGCCCTTAACCTCCAACCACTCCAGTGGAGCTGCTCAGTGGCCAGCAGATCAGACTGGGGTTGTACTGGGCAGCTTCCAGGTATGAATGTGGAGCTGTGTGAATGTGACAGGTTGTCGTTGCAAATGAGAATTTGTTCTCAATCGACTCATCTGGATAAATAAAGGTTTAAAATAAACAATTATGAGGCAGCGTGCTCTGATGAGAATGCGACTGTTGGGGTGGTTGACCCTCTTGTTGCTGTCTCCCAACCACCTGCAGAGTCTGTACTCTCGACCTCCAAGAGTGGACACGTTCTCTTCCAAAAGTTGTTCTAGTCCCTCTGCCCACATTGAAGTGTATGGGGACAGTTGGAAAGATTTGGATGTGATCCACTTTAACAGGAGCGTCAAAGTCCAAAGGTGAAGAAACGGCAAGCCTTTGGAATAGGGCTGAAACTAACGATTATAGTGATAATCCGCAACTCTACTAGACATTCAGTTTACTGTCACAGGAGTGAAGAAACTAGAAAATATTCACGTTCAAGAAGCTGGAATACGAATTTTTACATAAAGGGACTCAAACTGATGAATCGATTTATCAAAATAGTTTGCGTTTTGATTTAATAGTTGACCACCAATTGATTAATCTTTGCAGTGCTACTTTTGAATGCTGCCACTGGAAGTGCATTGTATTCCGCCACCATGTTTCTGAAGACATTCCCCGTTTTCTCCCGTGTCAGACACTTTATATTATTATTTTAGCAACACCGGATTTATGGGACAAGTGGGTGCAGCGATTACCCTCTCTTTACAGTTGCATTTCGTTGGGACTGTCCCTTCAGGCAATACACACCAAACAGCAAACAAACAAATACGGTATCAAAATATGGGCAGCATGCACAGTCCAGCTATGCCAAAGAGTATGCAGGTGTACACTGGCAAAGCATCTAATCTGGGCATGAGGGTGATACTAGACATGGCAGAAGGACTAAATGGTCCATAGAATAATTAGACCATAATACGTTTACTGTGCGTTTAGAATTTCAGTAAATGGCTATGCATTCAAATTTCAGTCAGTAAATTTCCAGCTCCTTGTTGAATCAATGACACAAAGAATTCAGGCAGTTTTGAAGGCGAAAGGGATCCCCCCCACCATTACACCACCACCACCAGCCTGCACAGTGGTAACAAGGCATGACGGATCCATGTTCTCATTGTTTACGCCAAATTCTGACTCTACCATCTGAATGTCTCAACAGAAATCGAGACTCATCAGACCAGGCAACATTTTTCCAGTCTTCAACTGTCCAATTTTGTTGAGCTTGTTCAAATTGTAGCCTCATTTTCCTGTTTTTAGTGGAGATGAGTGGTACCTGGTGGGGTCTTCTGCTGGTGTAGCCCATCCGTCTCAAGGTTGTGCGTGTTGTGGCTTCACAAATGCTTTGCTGCATACCTCGGTTGTAACGAGTGGTTATTGGAGTCAAAGTTGATCTTCTATCAGCTTGAATCGCTCGGCCCATTCTCCTCTGACCTCTAGCATCAACAAGGCATTTTCGCCCCCCAGGACTGCAGCATACTGGATGTTCTTTCTTTTTCAGACCATTCTTTGTAAACCCTAGAAATGGTTGTGTGTGAAAATCCCAGTAACTGAGCAGATTGTGAAATACTCAGACCAGCCCGTCTGGCACCAACAACCATGCCACGCTCAAAGTTGCTTAGATCACCTTTCTTTCCCATTCTGACATTCAGTTTGGAGTTCAGGAGATGTCTAGACCTGGACCACCCCCCCTAAATGCATTGAAGCATGCCATGTGATTGGTTGATTAGATAATTGCATTAACGAGAAATTTAACAAGTGTTCCTAATAATCTTTCAGGTGAGTGTAGATTCCAATACAACAGCGCCCTCTAGAGTTACAAAATTCGACAGGTCACAACAGGTGCAACACTGGTACTAGGCATGGATGTATGGGTAAAGGGCCAGGCAGTATGACGGACACAACCGTAGGACAGAACACTACAGGAACACTAAAAGCGGGGGGGAAGCGGGGGTTAATGTGTATTGATACTGGGATGTCTAGCTACACAACTGTATGACCCGAATGACTTCAAAAAAGTTCGCCACTTTACCCGAACCAAAGTTCAAAACACCTGTAACAACAACAACCTCATGTACAGTAGGTCTTTAGTCTGTTGGCTATTTAGGCTTTTTTCCTGGCACACGTCACACATTTTCCACCTACTATGGTGTCTTGTGTAAACCGTTTACATATTTGTGCTCATCATATGTACATTTTATGTAACTTACGGGTGTTATTGTTGAATACATTGTGAATAGCCTACATATTTCTAAAATGGTATGTTTTTGTCAAGTTATTATTACACAATACTTTTTCTGGCCTTTTTTTTTTAATCTTGCCCCAGACAAATGACCCATATTACAAAAGGCAAACTAATAACTAAACTAAAAACTAAGCATTTTCAAAAAATGAAAAACTAAACTAGCAAACTCTCTTTAAAAACTAATTAAAACTAAACTGAATTTCAAAACAAAGTCAAAACGAAAAACTAATAAATGCAAATAAATATTATAAATATAACCTTTCATATGAAGCCAATAAAAACAACCAAAATAGGGTTGTTTTATCAAGGACATTTAGGTAGTCAACAAAGATATGTAAAGTACCTGACACATAAAATGTTTTATTTTTTTTATTCCATTTTCTTGAGGTTTAAATTGCTGGGGTCAAATTGACCCCAAAAAAAAAAAAGGTAAATTTGGGGAAATGATTCATCTGTTCAGTATGCACACTATTTATACTTATCACTGTGATGGATGGAAAGACAGACAGTCACTCACTGTGCCATATAGCGATTAAATAACAGTGGCACAATTATGTTCTGAGCATTTGAGCATGAAATTAGAGCTGTATGCTGTTTTTTTTTTTTTTTTTTTTTTTATAATTAAACTTGGCTCACTCTAAAAATCTTATCGGAAGTTCCTACTCACGGTTTCCAAATGACACAGCAGGCAGAGAGAAAGTCGGGTTAGGCGAGTGAGCCCTGACACAACAATGCCATTTCATGTGGGAAATTGCTACAGCGTGGTCAGACACCCTGAACGCCGACCCAGTATTACTGCTGCCCACAAATGAGCTGTAACTGTGTATTCGTCAATCCCCACAAGCAGCAAACTCATATCCTCACCTCGCGCTCTGAAATTGGCTGGAGGGGGGAAAAGGGTCCCTCTGGGTAATTGAGTTCATTGGTCACGACCAATGTGTCACCGATGTTTGATCTACAGCAGAGGGGCTAAAGCATGGGGGAGGATGACGGAAATCCCACACCTGCGTATCCCTTCAAATAAAAAATGATTGGAAACAAAAGCAATACAATCCCTGAGAATCAGTGTGGGGGGGTGGAGATGTTGCCCATGATGCTCTTTAAATCTTGTATTTGGACAAATTTTTATTTCAAATACTGGAATATCTATCAAATCAATCAATGCTTATTTTTTTGAACTACAAAATGCCAAAACATTCTGGGTTGTAAAATAGTTTTTTCTGACCTTTTAACCAATGTTTTTTTTGTTTGTTTTTTAGGGAATGACCCTTGACTGTGTGGAGATCTCTCTGGCGCGCGTGTTTGAGAGCGGCCAGGCCTACGTGGCGTTGTCTCGGGCTCGGAGCCTGCAGGGTCTGAGGGTCATGGACTTTGACCCCCGTGTGGTCAGGGCAGATCCAGACGTTCTTGTCTTCTACAAGAAACTGAGGAAAGAGAGGCTGCTCATGCAGGTGCGTGTAGACCTTGTCCTCATTACCTGTAGACGGTGTTGACTGATAATTCAGCTTTTCATTAAATAAAATACAATTCCTGTAGTAGTGTCACAGTAATAACAAGTAGAAACCCAATTGAGGCATAACACCATATTATATTTAGTATCTGTCGCATTACACTGGAGTGCTGCACAACATCTCTCTCTTTTAAAATACGTTTTCACCCACTGTTCAAGCTTGTAAAATAATTTCCTGTCTCCACTGCCCTCTGCAGGCCTCCATGGATGACTTTTTCGGCAACAGCAACAAAGAAAACTCTTGAAGGTGAATTAATCTTCATCCTCTGTGACATTATGCACCGTGTGCATGAGTTAGCATCTGGTTTTATTTCTCTTGGGACAATTTGCTTTTCTTAAACGACTGCAACCAGACAACTTCACGGTTTCTCTTTTAACCGGCAGCACTTACTGCCACCTTCTGGTCATGTGTTTTTTTTAAGAGCTTATTTTTATGCTTTATTTTTAATTTATTATCATGATTGTTGGTATGTTTTCCAATAAAGTTCTAGTCAACCTCTATCTCTGCATGGAGCCTTCTTAGTGCCCTGCCATTAGGAGTTAGTGAGTTGGGTAATGGGTGTTTTTGTTTTTTGTGGGGGTTTTTTTATCACGTGTGTCTAATTCTACAAATATTTTTCCATTATACACTACCGGTCCAAAGTTTGGGGTCACTTAGAAATTTCCACTTCATTACAGACAGAATACCAGCTGAGATCAGTTGCCTTTTTTTTTTTTTTTTTTTTTTTAAACCAGGGCAGCAGTTTTCAGATGACATTATGTCCTTCCATAAATGCAAAAGGGTTGTCGACTGTTGTAGAAACTGCTGATCTTTAATGCAGTATCTACATCGCCCATTATCAGCAACCTTTCATCCAATGTTCCAAAGGCACATTGTTTACTAATGTCATTTTAAAAGGCTAACGGAGAAAACATTGAGAACCCTTTTGCAATTACGGAAGCACATAATGTAATCTGAAAACAGCTGGTATTCTGTCTGTAATATGGAAATGTCTGAGTGACCCCAAACTTTTGACCGGTAGTGTACATCAAACTCACAAGACAGCCTTCAGAGCTTAAAAATGCTTGTACTGAATATACAGTCAGACAATCCCATTCAATTGTAACACAGAAGAATCCAATGCATGGAATTACTGAACACCAAAAAACCCTTTATTTTCGAGTTAGTGAGGAGTCCATGACCAAACCTGAGGTAAACTGCATTGCCAGAGCAGCATGTTTGCTCTTGCTTCTGAACTGACCAGTGAGAATTGATAGTTTGATTCCCTTCGTTGCACATCCTTCAACATCTATGATTCACTTCTTAACATATCCAAGCAGTGACTCATATTCTACATACTGCTCCTGACCCAGTCAACACAAGTATGCACAGTATACAGGAAAAGTGGCATGTATTTAGTCAAGGAACCCAATACACTTCATTTACACTAATACACAGAAGAACAGAATAGTCCTGATTATTTTACAAATTTTAGCAGTTAAATAGTCTACAGCTGCAAGTGGAGGGAGCTGAGCAGGCAGGTTATTTCACATGGTGGAACAGCTTGTGCGCCACCTGAAGAAAAATGAGAACACAATTAGCATCTTTACTGAAAGACAAAAGCACAGAAAATTAGCTTTCAAAAGTCACACTGTCTGGTTTTTCTTATGCCATTTGGGCACTGAAAGGGAAAAGGGCTTCTCATTTTCTCCACTTTCTCACACACACTCACACAATGGTCCCGTGCATGCAGGAAGTCGAAGAGTTCTTCTGTGCATTCTTCAGCAGTGTTGGATCGGGAGCCGACTCGGGCTTCACATGTCTCCAGACGCTCCTTGGTGTGCACACAGTGTTCAGTCTGCTCACACTTGGCTCGTATTGTTTCTAGAGGGTCCTGAGAGGGACAAAAAGCAAATGTGCTATATCATGGAAAATGGGGCATCATGAAGACTGTTAAAATAAATTAACCATCAAATCAACTTAAATCACATAACTGGTAATATCCACACATGTGTTCAACGCTACAGCTGCTGCCAGGAACCTTGCACCAACATAATTCCTTGTCTCCACCTTTTGATATCGAAGCCTGATTCTTCAGATTAACCCTAAACATTGAATCATTGCCAAATTAAAAACAATGCTCAAACTGATACATTGAAGCATGGTAGTATTGATGGATTACTTTACTTTTACTTATGCATTACTTTACATACTGCTGGGTAGCTTGTGTGTGTTTCCACACACAAGCGTGTTTCCATGACTACTAATAAAGTCCTATCTAAGCGTCACGCATCATAATTTGTTGATTATATTAATCTGCAAAGTAACTAGAAACTGAAGCTTTCAAATGAACGTAGCGGTGTAAAAAGTACAATGTTCAGGTCTTAACTGTAGAGAAGTATTAATGGAAAATTGCAGACTTTGTACTGTCTCATAATTGTATCTAAACCGAATTAATGTGGCCTTATAACCTTGGCCTTTTTTTCTTTGTTTTTTTTATTGATTCCCCCATTGGGAGAATTACAATGTACACTCTGTTAGGCCTGAAATACACATGCTCAGGACCTATTCATGCCTTAATGGAGAGATGTCAGAGTGAGGGGGCTGCTAGTGTTGGACCAGCGCCCTGAGCGGTTTTGAGGGGGGGGGGCGTACGGTGCCTTGCTCAAGAGCACCAGTTCACCCAGGAGGTGAACTGGCCTCTCTCCAGCTATCAAGCCACACTTCGTACTGGGACTTGAACCAGCGACCCTCCGCTTCCCAACCAAACTCTCTCAAACTGAGCTACTGCCACTCCCCTTTAGCCTACTTTATGTGTAATACTTTCACATTGTTGTAGTTTTCCGAGAAAGCTTTGAGGGTGTCTTCATACACAAACAATATATTGGTCAGATTTATTAAGAACAAACTTACCACCATGTCTTGCTCTTCTTCCTCCTCTTCCTCCTCAGCATTTTCCTCCTGGTCAATGACAATAATAGAAGTGAATTACTTTGGTCTGAAAATTATAACTTCTTAAAAAGCAACATGGGTTGTATCAAAACTTCGGCTCAAACCAATACCAGCGGACACTCAAGTCACAGAACATTAACGTTGCACCGCTAAACTGACCAGCAGAGTCGGGCTACTACGCTGCATGAGTTGGGTAACGTTAACTTGGCCAAACACACGTTCAAAAAGCGACTAAAAAGACACATATTGGTATTTTTCAGTACCTCCTCTTCGGGGTCGTCGTACGTGATCATCTTCCTCTCGAAAACCATGATTGCGGCTCTGAAAATTGCCCAAAACCCACACAGAGGACAGAAGTCCAAGCTCCTCAGCAGCACTGTTTTCGAGGACGTGGGGTCGTTCACGCGCAGGAAACGACGAGAAGGATCACAGGATAATGTTTCCTATTGGTTAAAAGTGAGGACTGAAGTTGCTCTGGTCCAATAATTGACTTAGATTTGGCGTGCAAGTTCCGCCCATACAAATGATGCGTGCGGAACTTTTGTTTTTTTGCTGTCGGGGAAGACGGAACGAAGAACTGTCGCACTGCATGATGGCGCTGCTCTTAAATTCTAGGCTTCTACTAAGAAAAGTTAAAGATTTAAGGTGTTTAACGCCAAGAAGAAACCGAGTGAAGGAAAAATGGGTATGTTGTCAATGCAGAAATGGATACAGCCGTTGATAATGGTCGTTATGTGTAAAACAATGTCCTCCCTCAGAGATGTAACATATATTTATGTTAGCAGCTGTCCAGCATAACTAGCCACATAGAGTAGCCTACACAAAAGATTTTTTGACAATAACTATGTATACCTTGGCGAATTTAACCAATGAGAGTTATGTTAGCTCCTGAATTTAAAAAGTGATTTAAATAGTGTCAAGATATTATCAGTTATGACTTCTGTAGCTGCAGTAATCAATGAAATTGTCTAGTAAGACATCAATTAACTTAATGATGATTCTGTTGTTCTCTCATAAAGTGTAATGCAATGTATATCCTTTAATACGATTTTCATTGAAGAATAAGTGTACACTAGATTAGGGCTGGGTGATATGGAGAAAATCAAATATCACAATATTTTTGACCAAATACCTCGATATCGATACCGATACCGCAACGATATTGTAGTGTTGACTATTGGTGCTTTAACAAAATATTCACACAATGAGATTTTTGATAAATTATCATCAGTAATGGAGATATAATGACTAAGTGGGTAAAGGCAAATAATAGAACAGTTACAACAGTCTGGTAAGTTCAGAAAAGTACATCACTTTACTGTAATGCAGCCTTTAAAACCAGGAAAAGACAACACTTGTGTCATATTACGATATCCAAAATCTCAGACGATATCTAGTCTCATATCACAATATCGATATAATATCGATATATTGCCCAGCTCTACGCTAGATGGTCTTCCAGTTACCCATGCCCTTTAAAATGTTACATAGCAACAAAAAGAGAACATTAGAGGAAGTTAACGTTTGAAATGTGTGTTTTGACCTCCCTGCTCTCTGACAGGCTGTCACACGTACCAAGCACCCTCCCACCAGTCTGGCCCTGCAGCACTTTGACGCCACCTACAGCGTCCAGCTGGGGCAGCTGTGGCCATCAGTCCGCGCTGCCTTGCTGTCCGAGAGGAAATACGGAGCCCTGCTCAATCATTTCTCCCACGATGCTGTTCTGGCAGACCTCGAAGCCCAGGGATGCAGGGACTTCCTCGGTGACACAGCTACAAAAAGTAGGTGTGCATTTCCCAAGGCTTACTCTACTTTCCAATTCCGATTTATCTATTCTCGATTCCGATTCTTTTGAGGGGTGGAGTTGAAACGGATCACATGCTTTTTTCATAGATAGGAGGAACATTTTATTTAGATTCAAGGTTTTTTTTTTTTTTTTTTAGTTTTACTGGGCTTTAGCCACACTTTAGAGCGCCGCTTACTGTGCTCCAAGGCTGAAACACAAGAAGCGCCTGGAAGTATGGTGGCCGCTATGGAAACTAAAACTTGCGTGTGTTAAATTTGGAACTGATGAACCGATTCAAAACCAAATTTTTCCAACCAATTTCAAATAAAAAAACAATTCCATTGGAATATTCATTTTTGAAACGATTCCAAGTTGGAACCGGTTCTCGACGCCCAATCCTACTTCTCTGAAAGCCTTAATATTGAACTCCCATTTTTTTTTCATGTCATTAAAAGCACAATCTCTCTCCTCCATATGATCAAAATCTGCATTCTTCATCGTTTCTGCAGCTCAGCCATGCTTGGAGCAAAAACCTGAGGTTGCAACCGAGGAGGAATCCGTTTCTATGAAGAAATGTGACAGCGATAGTGAGCAGCTACCTCCTCTACAGCTCAGTCCTAACATCAAGTGTCTAGTGTTTCCTAGAGGGGATATCACAAGATTCAAGCCTGCTAGGTGAGCCTAGATATGTTACTTATCGGACAATAATTTGAGTCAAAGTGGTTGAACATTTAGACTCGAGGACCATAATCTCTTCCAAATGAACCAAGAATGTGGCCATTATTAACAGAATTTCTGGAGTTTTTCTAGAGCCCGACCGATAAAGGATTTTTAAGGCCGATATGGATACAAATATTTGGTGATTTTAAAAATCCGATATTCCGATATATCGGCCGATATGTATATTTTTTTAAATCCAGAAATGCGTAACCAAACATAAACAGATTTCCCTACCATTAGTTATTTGTAGATATTTATGAGTCATCACTAAAATAATATGATAATGCAGTTTAAAAATAATCTTGTCACAACAGAACAGAGGAACAATCAAAAATCAAAATATATTAAAGTTCTGATAAAGTGTGTAAAAATACAAACTTAAGATATGAAACTTAAAGTCCTTTTGAACAAAAACACAGTGACAAAAAAAAAATAATCAAAGCGTGTTGTCAACCATATATATCTCTGGTAGCCAACAGGGGCGTTGTAGAGCGCCCTCTGGTGGACAAACTATGCAACACCAACACTTATAACATGGTTGACGGGTGTTTCGTCCATTTTTTCAATATTAATTTATCAGAATCATTTATTTGTCATAAATTATTCAGATAAATTAATATTTAAAAACAAAAGGGGGAAAAATCATTTATGGCCATTATAAATGCCAATACCCATAATATCGGCCCGCCGATATATCGATCAGGCTCTAATTTTTACTCAAAGTGCAGTCTGATTCCGCCTTGTCCTTTGTCCTCTAAAGACCAGACATGTGTGGCTTGTTGGGTTACTATCTGATGGACGCAGCGTCTGTGTTGCCGTGTCTAGCGCGTCCAAGAAGGACACAATGTGCTCGACCTGTGTGCCGCTCCCGGAGGCAAGACCCTGGCTTTACTTCAGAGCCAGGCTATAGGTAAGAGGACCGCACTCATCTCTGTTTTTCTTCACTCAGTGCTGTCGTCATGTCTGTCGGTTCAGTTGCAGTTAACCCCGCCAATCGTCTGCGTTAAAGGTTTTTTGTGCGTAAACGACGCCTCGGTGTCTCGGACGCTGCGGCTGAGGAAAGTCCTCCACAGCTACGTCCCTAAGCCGCTTTTGACGGACGAGAAGCTGCGCATCACCTCTTTTGATGGCACCAAGTGGGGAAATCGAAAGGAACACATTCGACAGAGTAAGCCATTGTCATGTAATCATGTTTCCAGCGACCAAATTAGTTGCAGGTTCATCCAAATACCACCACTTTGACAACATCCCCCTTTTTCCTTTTATCTTTCTTCAGGTCCTTGTTGACGTCCCCTGCAGCACAGACAGACATTCACTCATGGAGGACGACAACAATGTATTCAGTAAGAGCAGGACCGGTGAGAGACGGAAGCTGCCAGAGCTGCAGCTGGAGCTGCTGCTGTAAGTTTTGGTGAAAATTTAAAGATAATGTGGTCATAACATTCTACATGATTAAAACAATTTCACATCAACATGCAGTAAGGCTGCTAGCAGTCTGGTTCACTTCCAGAATAATTGGTGATGTGTGTTCGGGAGACGACAACAAACTTCGAGCTAGCAAGCTATATGCTGAAAATGGCAAGTTTTGAAGTGCAATTTGGATCGTGCAACAAGGCAGGCCTGCTTGGTTTTTCGGGGAATGATTATAAAGATAAGACATTTTTTTACGACATTTCCTCTCTAACTGTGATGTTTTGGGACCGGTTGGTGGGATTGCTGTGGACGAAGTACACACGGTGATACACTGGTGATAGTAAATTAGGTTTAACCATGTATCCAGCTAATTTAAATATCTCATGTTACTGTATGGTGTGAACAGTTAACTTCATTTAATATTGTATGTGGCGTTTTTTTTTTTTTTTGCTGGGGGCAAAAAACAAGTTCCTTGCTGAGAATATTCTGCAGAGCCACCGTCGCTGCCCACGGAGTTTAGCATCGCCCAACACGATTGTGATTGGTTTAAAGAAATGCAAACCACCCAGACTTTTTTTTTTTACTCCTATCCCAGAATGTTTGTGTGGTGTAGCCAGACCTTACTCCACAGCGCTTGTGGAGATAGGTCTGGCAATGCGAAACCAGGCGCCACGTGATTATTTTATATGAAGTAAACCAAGCCTCTCTCCGTCCTGCAGGGCGGGAATCGAAGCAGCTTGTCCAGGTGGGGAGATCCTTTACTCCACCTGCACACTCTCTCAAATCCAGAACCTGGGTGTGGTGGAACAGGCCGTCTACTTGGCTCGAGAGAACCGCGGCATCCAGCTTCAAGTCAGTCAATCACACTCGCACTCACTCAGTGTCAGTGTCGACAAAAAACTGTATACTAGAGATTCAATGGGCCTTTCCCAATTCCCAAATTTGTACCTCCTCGATCCTCTGGCTTGTGACCCGCGCCATGTTGAAGGACGTCCCAATTCCCAAAATGCACTTCAAAGAGTGAGGATCGAGGAGGCTCCCCGGAGGAGCTATAATCGAGGATACACGTTCAATTAAAACTAAATATAGAAGTTGTCATGAACGTGTTGCTCATGTGACAGAGATCATAAAATACAGCGTATGACTAGCATGGAACAGCCGATGCTGATCTGCCGCACGTCATATTTGGATTGAAGTCACTTTAAAATGGCTGCTGCGAGGCGAAGATGTCTCGTTTGTTAAATGCCTGTTTCCTCGACTCCTCGGTTCCTATCTCCTGTGGGCGGGACTAAGACGCAAAGGAAAGGAATTGAGGAGAGGAATCGGGGATGCACAAACTGTGAATTGGGAAAGGGCTAATGACACAACTCAACAATAGTGGAAGATAAGCTATCATTAGGGTTCTTAGGGTTCTAACCTCTGGATTGTCAGGACTTCCTGTTTATGAACACTCGAACCAAATTACAACAAATAATTTGACCTTTTTTGTTTTTGTTTTTTCTTTCTCCTTGTCCTGATCATATCTACATTCAGGTTGTCGATCTGCGACCCCTCACACACATGTTTAGGAAAACCTTTCACTTTGCGCCCGACCTCCCCCTGGGTGAGATGGTCATCCCCCACTTAGCCGCTAACTTTGGCCCCATCTACATGTGCAAGCTGCGGCGGCTCACATAGACGGTGGACCGGTGCTGAAGCTTGTGGACATTTGAACGACCGCGTTGCAGCTTTCATGGACTAACGAGATGACCCTCTCTCAACCGTAGCTGTTGGAGCACAGCTGAAGGAGAACTTTTAATCGCCGTGGTGGAGTGCCGAATCACTGGACAGAAAACACAAAGAATCCAGTTCAAGGACCTGGACCGTGATGTTATTGGAGACGTATCACCATGGTATTTTGTGGAGGCCAACCCACCTCCGCAAAAAATATCAAACTCCAACTGTTTCCTTAATGCTTTTTCTTTAAAGGTCCCATGGCATGAAAATTTCACTTTTATGAGTTTTTTTTAACATTAATATGCATTCCCTGAGCCTGCCTATGGTCCCCCAGTGGCTAGAAATGGCGATAGGTGTAAACCGAGCCCTGGGTATCCTGCTCTGCGTTTGAGAAAATGAAAGCTCAGATGGGCCAGTCTGGAATTTTGCTCCTTATGACGTCATAAGGATGGCACATACTAAGGAAAGCTCATTGTGGGACTGGCTCTGGTGGCTGTAATTCTGCACCAAGGCTGAATTTTGGGAAAGAGACTTCAGATACAGTATTAGGGGACCACTAAGGTCTATATAAAAGCGACTTCAGATACAGTATTAGGGGACCACTAAGGTCTATATAAAATCATCCAAAGCGCACCATGTCATGGGACCTTTAAATACTGTAGGGCAGGGATCTTCAACAGGGGGTCCGGGGGGGTGGGTTCTCAGAGTCAATGCAGGGGGGCCTCAAAATTATTGTTAATTTAAGTTTTTTTTTCCAAAAATTAACATCAGTAAACATGACACAGTAGTCACTAAGCCCATCCACAGATCCAGTTACTCCTAAGGATTCACTGTGCCACATGTATGGTTAACATTAAAACATGATTCATAAAATCATGCCAACAATTATTAGGCCATTTTAAAAGCTTAGTTTTCTATGCACAAAAAATGCTATGTATAAAGGCTTTAGGCCGCCCACACGTTATTTATGCAACATGTTATACATAATATGCAGTAGGGGGTCCCTGCTCCGTCTCTCTTTCAGTTAAGGGGTCCTTGGCTTGAAAAAATGTTGAAGACCCCTGCTGTAGAGTAACAGAATAAACAGCCTCTAATTAGGGCTGGGCAATGTATTGATATTATATCGATATCGTGATATGAGACTAGATATTGTCTTAGATTTTGGATATTGTAATATGGCACAAGTGTTGTCTTTTCCTTGTTTTAAAGACTGCATTACAGTGAAGTGATGTCATTTTCTGAACTTAACAGACTGTTCTAGCTGTTCTATTATTTGCATTTTCCCACTTAGACATTATGTCCACGTTACTGATGATTATTTATCTAAAATCCAAGTGTGAAGATATTTTTTTAAAGCACCAATTGCCAACCCCAGAATATCGCCGCAATATCAATATCGAGGTATTTGGTCAAGAATATCGTGATATCTGATTTTCTCCCTATCGGCCAGCCCTACCTCTAATAAAACCAAACGACATATGTTCCATTTCAGCTCAGTGTGAGAGTCTTTACTGTGTTTTGCTGTCCGTTACGGCCGTCGCCGCTTTCTCTCCTCGCCTTTTGATCGGTCTTTTGACACTGCAGCAAAACGCCGTCCATCTCAGCTGAGAACGGAGACATGTCTGGCGAAGTCCTTCCCCTTCCTGGAGCACTTAAAGGAAAAATTCGGCGCAACCAGTCAAACGACGAACGCCATGCAACCCAGTAACCAGTAATGTAGCTCAAGCCCGGCGTTCGACTGGTCATGACTGTTTTCCCAAGATGGCGCCCGCATGTATACGTGAACGGTACTGTCGTTCTATCTTTTTAATAAACTGTCTGTACACTTATAAAGTTCTCAACGCTTCGGTTTACATGTAGGGACCCTCATTATGCTACCGTGGAAGTGTGGTGCTATTTTGAGCCTTGTTAGTGGTATAGAAATAGCGATTTCTTTTTACTTTACCCGTGCCCCGACGACTAGCTTTCTAAGCTAATTAGCGGTTTGCGCTAAAACTGGTCACATTCGATTAGCATGAAAACATATCCCAGAGAACGGTCGACCCTGTACACACGTGTTGTTAACACCTAGGTTGATTTTGCGCCGGATTTGTCCTTTAAGCTTGGAAATAATTCACGGAAGTGACGAACAACTTAAGTTTTTTTTTTTTAACTCCATAATCTCTTGAATATAATAGCATAGAAGAAAGCCAGTGATGATAACTTAACAATGATGAATGTTTTCATTTAATGTCATATCACATGGCATATGCACTCCTGTTACTTTCACCAGCAAAACTTTTTTTATTTCACATCACTATATTGCAGTGATTTGGTTATTGTCACAGAGCCCCATGGGCAGCATTGAACTGCAGGACTTTTGCACTCAACCTACAGGAGTGCCATATTTAATTTAGGGGATTCTTGGTTCAACATTTCTGTTTTTTCGGACTTAACCAGCTTTGCAATGTCTTTTTTTTAATGTAGTTTTATTTTGGCCCTGTAGGTGGCATCAGTAGCTAAAGATCGAAGGTATCCTGTATATTCTGTGCCCACTAGAGGACACTAAGGATATGTCTGCAAAGGTTCTAAGTTGACAGGAGCTCCAGTGTGTGTATATGACTTTAGAGATCACATTACTGAAACACCCATTTCCATCAGAATTACCTGCTCTCTTTAACTCTCCAATGAAAATGAGTTTGGCTTGTTCTATGGTTATTCATCAGGTGTGATGGCTTTGCCTAATAACGCGGTATGTGGCTATGTGGAAGGAAGGCATAATGAACAGGCAGGTAATGACTTATTTGACCATTTGGCATTCTCACATCTGAATCTGTGCAACTTTCATTATTACATCTGGATCGACTCTGTTTTGCATTGACATCAGCCAGCGGTGAAATGGTTCCCCCTATCACTTCCTAATGTGAGCGGAGAGGTGCCTCTTTTTCCATCACATCACCGATGACCCTTTATGTTGTCCTGTCCAGGCAATGTAGCGTGAAAAAGGTAGGTGTGTGTGTGTGTGTGTGTGTGTGTGTGTGTGTGTGTGTGTGTGTGTGTGTGTGTATGTGTGTGTATGTGTGTGTGTGTGTGTGTGTGTGTGTGTGTGTGTGTGTTTTCTAATGAGTCCACCATCCACATCCCACAGTCATTAAGCTGCTCCAAGTGCAGGAGCCGGCTCCCATCCCCACGCAGGGGATGGACGGCAGCCATGCGGCTCCCAGATGAACATTAAAGAGGCAACAGAGAGCTAAAATGGGACGTCTCGCCCTGTTTTTGCCCCTCCGCCTTTTTTTTTTATTCCACAGATGAGTGCAGATAATTTTCTGTGGGATTGTGAGTGATTACTGTATTACTGCGGTAAAAGGGGGATGTATCTGGGAATGCAGAGGGAATTAATGACACATAAAAACTATTTTTGTATTGACTGCTTTCGTCTCCAGGGCCTCGGATGCCTCCTCGCACATCTTGTGATTACCTAAACGTATTGTAAATATGTGTTTCCTATGGGCTCTTCCATAAATTTACATGTTTTAACACTCAGGAGACGGCAGACTGTTAGAGATGAGTTACTCTCTCTTCTGCCTGTCTATAGACTCGACCGGCTGTCTGCCTTTTATTATTGAATTAGCCAATGAAGCGCTGTGCATTTGTGTCCCTGCGTGTAAAGCCCTGTGTTAGGGAGACGCATGCTGTGTATTAGAAAGATGAATATGGATTTAACCACACAACCATGCTTCTGTTGCCTTTTCAAATACAATTTAAATGTTGCATTTCTTCGCTAATGAACACGCAAAACACTGTAATGGTGTTTTGTTCTCACCTAGTAACACACAAGCTACTACTGAGTGAATGAGCTTGTGCACATTAGAAATGGCCACCATATATTGAAAACTGAGCACCTACAGTAGGTTGTAATATGAAAGCAGAAGGGAGAAAGCAGCTGAAACCTAAACCTCTGAAGAGAAATGGGTGTTACAGACCTTTTTATGCGTCTGAATGGGTTGATTACCTGCCACGACGGCACCGGCGACGTGTAGGGGAACATTGTCCAATGTCTAGGGGGGAAGTAAACGCATAACACAGTAGACACATTTTGTCTGTGCTGAGATATTTGGGCGGCCGCAATATCTTTGTTTGCATTTAACGGTCAGCTAAACTTAAAGGAACACGCCGACTTATTGGGACTTTGTCTTATTCACCGTATCCCCCAGAGTTACATAAGTCCATACATACCCTTCTCATCTCCGTGCGTGTCGTAACTCTATCTGACACACCCACCGCTAGCCTAGCTTAGCATAGATCCTGAGGAGTAAGCGTTTCATTAAGTGTATAAAATAACACCAACATTTTCCTATTTACATGTTGTGATTTGTATAATACGGGCAAAAAAGTGAACAAGAATGAATATAACAGCCATCTTCTAACCGTATACATACTGGGAACTATATTCTCAGAAGGCGAAGCACTGCTACTTGGGCGGAGTGATGAGCACAACACCTGAAAAGCCTGTTACTCTCTGCTCCTCACCACGGGGCTTCTCAGGTGCTGCGAGCAAATCACTCCGCCCAAGAAGTAGCAGTGCTTTGCCTTCGGATAATATAGTTCCCAGTATTTATACGGTTAGAAGATGGCTGTGTGTCACGTGACCTTGTTATTTGTACACGCTATACAAATCACAACATGTAAATAGGAACATGTTGGCGTTATTTTGTCACTTATTGGGAGCAGTAGGCTAGATGGAACCGGTTACCTCCAGGATCTGTGCTAAGCTAGGCTAGCGGTGGGTGCGTCGGACAGAGTTACGACACGAGATGAGAAGGGTATGTATGGACTTATCTAACTCTGGGGGACACGGTGAATAAGACAAAGTCTCAATAAGTCGGCGTGTTCCTGCCTCCAGCGTGAGTTTAAATACACCTTCAGGAAGACAGGAACTTGAGGTTGGGATGGCACTACACTGTACTGTGTTCCACGGTTTCAAACCGCTGTCTTTGACAAGTCAACTCCCGAGATTTCAGAACGAGACAATCTTTGCATAATGTGTTATAACAACAATGTAAGCCTGTCAGTGGCAAAAACGGCACTTTTAGTGGACGTACATTGACGGTGCGCGTTTGTCCTATAGGGTTACGTTGTAGCCGGTTTGCAGCTGCCAGTTACAGTGTTCTTGCTCAATACTGGACCAGTTTCAAAGATCAGTCTATGGACCTTTTTTTTCACAGCAGACATTTGGACTTGTCATAGTAGGAAAAGCACAGCTGAAATGGATAACCTTAACGATGGCTCAGTTCCATCAAGTGTCCCAGTAAGCTATTTCAGTGAGTCAGCATGCACAGTACCAGGACCTCTCCTAAGTGGAATACAGCCATCATTAACGGTTTTGAATACACCTGTGCTTTTCCTACTATGACATGTCAACATGTCTGCCATGAAAAAGGTCTATTAGACACAAATGCATGGGTCCAGGTTTGAAAAACATAAAAATGTCCCTTTTAAGGTGTCTTTCGTAAAGAGACGCATGGTGACTTTTTACACCTAAAAAAGGCGTAGGCCAGGCATCTTCAACAGGGGGTCTGGGAATTTTTTTATTATTTTTGGGGGATTTTCCCTTTTATTTGGAAGTGGATAGACATGAAAGGGGGAGAGAGATGGGGGATGACACGCAGTTAAAAAAAATTTAACGTTTTTTCAAAAATTTAAAAGTCTTAACATGATTCCCACATATTATTAGCAAATTTAAATCCCCACTGATGATAGGCTTACTGGCCAATAGGTAATGCAGTCACTAAGGTAGCCATCCACAGATACAGTTCATCCCAAAGGATTGACTATTCCACATGTGTGTTTAACATTAAAACATGATTTATAAAAGCATGCCAACAATTATTAGGCTATATGAATAGCTTAGTTTTCTATGCAAAAAAAAAATGCTTTAGCTTGCCCTACAAGTTATTGTAGGACCAGATGAATATGCAACTCAATTTTATACAATATATGTGGTAGGGGATCCCCGATCTGTCTCTCTTTCAGTTAAGGGGTCCTTGGCTTTAAAAACGTCGAAGACCCCTGGCGTAGGCTCTGCGTACAACCATAAATCAGCCTTAAGTTGTACTTTGTGTATGTAAAGCAGATGCTGCTGTTCCTGCTGTGGTGTTTTCCAGCCCAGAGATAGAGGTCAGACGTGTGTCCCAGGTGGCGGAGGCAGAGGGGATTTCACTGCTGGGGGGGGGGGGTCTTTGTCGCAGATGCACTGTGTAAACTGAGCCCAGCAGGATGCTGCTGCTCTCAGCCACAGAGCGGGTACAAAATGCTGTAGTTTGTTTGTTTTTCTCAGATTACAGCTGTTCTTATCTGTTTTTTGAATCTGTATTTACCTCTTTTCTAGGCATTTGTGAAAGGATCTTTAGTCTCACGTTTCACTGAAACTCCTGTTACAGTACCTTCATTCTCTTCAGTTTTTTTTATTTTTTATTCCATAATTCACAGTTCATGGCTGTTTTTCCAGGAAATTGAACTCCAACAAATAGATCTACGTCCACGACAGTGACGCTCACAAATAGATTTGCAGACTTACTGGATCTCAAACTCTGGAACGTTAAACATTCTGTCATGATTGCATTTGTAGATACTTGTGTTCTTAATATGGTTGGGCCGGGCTGTACAATATTAGATAATATGTCAACTGTCAGAGATTTTGTCTCTACCATTAATACAGAGGTAACAATCTTTTTAACAACTCCGTTAAAGTTGCTAATCAATCCACAGGTGCTCTTTTTTTTTTTCTTCAAATTAACAGTTTCTAAATTGATTTTCCAGTAAATTTGTTGTATCACAATATATATTGATATGGGGATTATAATAACATCTATTACCTACCTAATGTGTGTTGTAGAGTACAATCTGGTGGCACAGGCCTGAGAAGATCTAGTACGTTCCCTGTTGTAGCCCAGTCTTGCTGATGTCACAACCCGTTCTCACTCCGAACTCGTAAAATACAGATGCTTGGGCAGTGGCTGTCAGCGTCGGATACCACCCAAAAAGCACCCTTCAGTGTGTGTGTAGAACGCACCGGGGAGAGCAGCAGCTACACGGCGCTTGGAGATGACGTAGCATTAAGAGTGACAACGGTAGCGTGTAGTAGGAAACAACACAAGACTTTCACCCAGGAGACCGGGGAACTGTCCTGTTCTTCTTTTCCTAAACCCAACCGTCCATTCTTCTTTTCCTAAACCCAACTGTCCCGTTCTTCTTTACCTGAATCCAACTGTCCCGTTCTCCTTTTCCTAAACCCAACTGTCCCGTTCTTCTTTTCCTAAACCCAACTGTCCCGTTCTTCTTTACCTGAATCCAACTGTCCTGTTCTTCTTTTCCTAAACCCAATTATCCTGTTCTTCTTTACCTAAACCCAACTGTCCGTTCTTCTTTTCCTAAACCCAACTGTCCGTTCTTCTTTTCCTAAACCCAACTGTCCCATTCTTCTTTACCTTAACCCAACTGTCCCATTCTTCTTTTCCTAAACCCAGCCGTCCCTTTCTTGTCCCATGTGTCATGGAAACGTACCTATTTATAAGCCCACCCACGACCTTTTCCTTAACCTAACTGCGTCAAAAGTGACGCCAGTAGTCCTGACCCAGCGTGTCTAGATCTGACGCTAAAGGAAACTTTTAGCGTCACTAACAACGCCAAAGGCACCTGACCAAGCGTCCGTATTTTACGCGATGGGAGTGAGAATGTGTTTGATGTCACGTGAGGTATTTACACACTTTTAGTTGCCGCCATTTTTCCCTTCAGAACTACAGACTGTGCTTTAAGTTGCTCCAACCGAGCTTTGCACACAAGCCATACACTTCAATATGCGATCTAAGCTTTCTGCGATAGACCCAGTCCTCCCAAGAAGTGGCTGAGAGCACTGGTGTTTGGTTCACTGAGGCCCACGTTGGGAAATGCAACCGTAGGTTTAGGCTGCAGCCAGATTAAGAAGAGAGAGAATGGGGGTTTTCTTCTCTCTAAGAAGATTACCCGGGGAGGGGCGAGATGGCAGTCAGAGTGTTTAAGAAAAAAAAAGGACAAGAAGAAAATGGAAGATGAAGTGGAACTAAAGGAGGGTGGCCCAGGATACACAGTTTAGCCACCTGTTGTCTGCCTCTTGATATCACTCCTGTCGTCGTTTCTCTATCTCTATAACCATCTATCTTTGCTCTGACTCTGCCCTATTCATTATTTAACCTATTACGGTAAAAGGGAGGCGAAAAAAAAAAGGCCAAGCATTATTGCCATGTTACATTTCTTCAGAGAAGTTTCACCCTCTGGCACCATGTAGGAGTTGAATTTATTTGAGCATTATGTTTACAGGCAAGCTTTTTTCTGCATGTGTATGTGCAGCTGTGAGCCTGATCGTACTTGTGCTTCCCCTCTCGGTTAAGTTCCCGCTGGTGGTTTTCCAGGAGGGCTTTGATGTGTATCTGGGCAATGGGCTATTAGAGGGATTTCCCTGGGCCTGACAGCTCAGAGAATATGCGGCGAAATGGCAATGCCAGTGAGCTAAAAGAATGCTGGAAACAGGATTAGGATCATATTCTGGCAGACCCTGTCACCTCCTCAATGGGCCCAAGGTTTCTAACGCTGGCACTTTTCATTCTCGCCATGGTTAAAACCTTTAAGAGAACCATGGAGAGGAGGGAGAGAAAAAAGCACTGATTGAATGGTACACTGTGATTTTTGTGTGTGTGTGTGGGGGGGGGCTTGCTCGTGTGTGTGTGTGTGTGTGTGTGTGTGTGTGTGTGTGTGTGTGTGTGTGTGTGTGTGTGTGTGTGTGTGTGTGTGTGTGTGTGTGTGTGTGTGTGTGTGTGTGTGTGTGTGTGTGTGTGTGTGTGTGTGTGTGTGTGTGTGTGTGTGTGTGTGTGGTGGACATGCATGAGGCTGTATGAATGCCAGCAAATGATCACGTGCATATTAGTGAGAGAGGGAGAGACAGAAGGAAGGAAAGAAGATGAGAGAGAAGAAATAAAGAAGAAGAGCGAGATGTGGTGAAAGGAAGTTCATGTGACGTATTACTACTACTAATAATAAAACTAATCAAAATTTAATCCAAATGAGCGTACATCTTTTCCATTTTAGTTTTGTAGCTATGATGTAGAACTGATTTAACGACCCATTCGCACCCATACCGGCCGTGTGTACTTAGACTTGAGACATGTATATGCTACTGGCAGGATGGGACAGAAAGAAGGAGAAAGCATGAATTTCCTCCAGTTCTAGTGACATTGAACCACAGAAACTGAACACAGTTTGGGAGATGGCGCTGTGCCGTAATCGCCTCAAATCGGACACTAAAGTGGCGCAAAGATTAAGCATTAAACATCACGGCCATTCCTATTCTGTGTGTTTATGTAGCTGCATACTTGTGAAATATTATACCTGGCCATAACAAAAACAAACGACAACGAAATACTTAAAGACTAAACCTTCCTGAAAACAAACTAAAACTAGCAAACACACTGAAAACTAACTAAAATGAAATAATAAAGAGAAAAAAAGGTCAAAAAGAAAATGAAATAAAAACTAACTGAAAATTCTAAACTATTCTAACCTTGGTTAGGACGACTCAAATCTTAATGTGGAACTGTCAGACACAATTTAACTATTGTGTTCATATCTTCATACTGCTGGCAACTGGGTACATTTTTCTTCACACAGACACACACACAAACACAGACACACACACACGTCGGCACTTGCTTACAGGAAAGTAGATGGAGATACGTGTGTGCCTATAAATAGGTGGTTATGGGGGTGAAGTGGTGAATATACAGCCCTGAGTGTTAGAGATGGAAGCACCTGATCCAGCATCAAGGGCTCAACACACTTGACCCTGCAGCAGTACAATCTAGCAATCCCTGTTCAACCCCCAGGGTGTGTGTGTGTGTGTGTGTGTGTGTGGGGGTGGCTGTTAAGAAAAGAGAGAACATTTGGAACAAGAGTATTGTGTTATGTTCCCTGCTGCAGAGCCCCATGGGAGGAAATCCTGCCGCCGTGTACCGGGACAGTTTCTCTGGCTAACAAGGACATTGACTCCTGCTGCGTAGCCACACCGCAATCTGATCAGTCAGGCGACGAGGACACACAAACACGTTATGTGGTTGTAATAAAAATACAACAAGGTTAGGGTGAGGTGTTAGACCCACATTAGCGCTGCTAATCTGCTGAGATCATTATCCCCTTCTACCCGATGGTTGGATAGTGGTCATTCGTAACGGTCAGGGAAATTGCTCCATGCATCAGCTGAGGTGCATTTGTTATTTACACACACTGAAGGGGACATATAATATATGTTAAAGGCTGATTCAATTAACAGCAGAGCAATGCCACACAGTCACGTAAAGTTTAGTGTGGGAAGAACAAGGGAACAGTTCTGTGTGTGTGTGTGTGTGTGTGTGTGTGTGTGTGTGTGTGTGTGTGTGTGTGTGTGTGTGTGTGTGTGTGTGTGTGTGTGTGTGTGTGTGTGTGAGAGAGAGAGTGTGTGTGAGCAGGGTTGGGGTGGGGGTCTGTGCGTTTTGACAAACCATGCTGTTAAAGATATAATAGCAGCATAATCACCGCCCCAGGCCGTCATTCTTCAGGATAATGGCCTGCTTATTCATTGTGGATGGCTTATGTTTCCATGCAGCCTTTTTTATTTTTCCGATTACGTTGTCCTTTTTTCTGTCTCTTTTGCTCCAAGACTCTTTGTGTCCATGCAAATTCTGATAAGTATTTTTTTTATTGTTCTCTCAATTTCACCTTCTTCCCATCCCTTCACCTACTGTACTCTAATTTTTAAGCCTTAAATATATAACCTGCATTATATTCTACTTGCTTTTACGCATATATTTTACTTTGGCCAAAGTAGGAATTTTAAAACAACTATGTTCCACCAGTGTTCTTTTTTGTTGAGGAATAGGTTTTAAAGTTTGTGTACTCATTGGAAGGTGAATTAGCAACACACACACACACACACACACACACATATACACACACACACATTCAAACACAAGATCCTAAAGCTTATCTATGATATCTCCTTGTTGTATTTCTAATTCATGCTGTTTTTTTTACATTTGTATTGCAGATTTTAACTGTGGCCCTGCACACCACCCTCGTCAGTGTTTGGCCATTACCACAATTTGACTGTGTAAATATGCAGCACAGATAAGTTTAAAGATCACCAAGCAATATTTTTATTTGCGATTTATTTTACAACAACACTAGTTCAAGTCTACATTGTTAGGGAGGAGTAAAGGAAACAACACTGCTGATGGTCCGCTCACTCTCTCCTCCACCATAATACATCTAGCTACCACTGGACTAAGTAGTTTGACAGAGACAGTGGGGGGGTGGGGGGGAACAGCATTAGAATAATAGCAACAACAGAACTTAAATAGAGTCAAGACAGCAGTACACAGAGGAGGTCAGTTCACTGAAATCTGTTCAACTTTCTTTGACTTCAGGAGTTCCTGTCTGGATTGCAACACACAGAAGGTGACGGTTTCCCAGCAATCCATATTTGTTAAATTGCTTCTTTCTATCCAAATCCCGCGAAAAAACTGAACATATTGAAAATAGGAATTCAACCCAGCAGCGTTAACACGGACAACCAAGAGAGGAGGGGTAGACGGGGCTGCCGGTGAGCTCAGCAAATACAATCTTACAATCTGACAGCTAAAGGAAATTTCATCTGAGACAGAGTCCATTATCAATTACACAACATAATAGGGACTTTACAATTACCTTACCAGTAAACATTAATAGATAGACTTTTTTTGTATTTTAAATATTAAAATAATGTGCATTTTTTTTCCCATTAGCTTCCAGAACACATTAACAGAAAACATCCGAGACGTGTGTGATTCTCCTCAAGTGCTAACAGTCGGTCTGGCTTTCGATGAAAAGCTGCATGTTTCCTCAAGAGAATATTAAGGCGAGAATAACTGCTGACAAAATATGGGTCGAGACTATTTTTTTTTTTTCCCAAACTGTCCAAATGTGTTTACCATATCATTTTGTATTCAAAGGGAATTGATCGATGGTAGAGTGATTCCAATCACGTTGCTACCTTAATTGACCGTTTTAGTGCGCAGACCTTTTGGAATTCATAAAGACGGTCTTAAATGGTATGCATGTTCATAATTGCATTTGCCCCAGCTCCCTCAGCCCAGGGCAAAATGTAATTAAAAGCTTTGAGAATTTAGTCACTGAAATCATTTTCTCATTATCAAGCCAGCCTCTGTACAAAGTGGCATATTACTGGCCACTAAACTGGTAAATTAGTCACTTTTAATTATGCTGTTGAGGACAACATGGTTTGAAGTTTTTATGTTTTTATTTATGCGCTGTTATGTAGTACATGCTATGTACATAACCATGTTGCTTAATTGAAATGTCAATGGTCCCGTGACTGAAATGCTCTCTTTGCTGCACGAGCGATTCCCTTTTTCCCCTCCTGGCCAACGGGCCTAATTCCTTCAAAAGTGCCTCATTATTCACATTATTCTTGTAAACATTATTTGCATTGTCTTTTAAACCGAGTGCATCCATCGTCAGCTGTGTACATTGTTGATTTTTTTGGAGTTATTTCAGATGTGAAGAAGGTCCAGCATTACGTGTTGTTGGAAACATCGTCATCAAATGACGTTCTCTGTCCTCTTGAGTCGGGACATTCATTTGATCCGTCGCATTATTCTAGCAACGTTCAAAATCTTTTGGGTTCTCTTTTCCAGAGGGTTTATGTGTTTGGACCTTGAGCTGCAACGGAAGCTAGGAGAAGTCAGAAAAGCTGTTAAATGGAGTTCTGTAGGTCCAGTGCATGATGGCATGTTTTTTTTTTATTTTTGGACATCTCTGCATGCCCTCTGCCCATCTACTTTAGAAGGGCTTCAGTATACGGCTCCTAAAGAACTATCACAGTCACACATGCAGACACGCAGTGGGATGGGCTGATGTGTAGGCCTAGTTTACATTGTCCTCCATACGATCTGATTCTCAGTTAGACATTGTGTCCAGTCCCAGCGAGGCGGCGTGCTGCTTGGCCCTCAGACGCAGGTTCTCGATGCTGGTGGTCTTGCTGTTGTGGCTGGCGAGGCCGCCTGCAGCCGACGCCTGCAGCAGCGGGCTGTTCCACACCTGCTGGGCGTGATGGGACAGGGACTGGTAGTAAGACTGGCAGGGCAGAGAGCCCAGCGGCGCGGGGGGCATGTTGACATTCATCCCCAGGTAGGGAAGGGAAGATGGGGCGGAGAGGTCAAAGGCAGGGTAGTGCACCAGGTTGTTGGTGGCAGCCATGTGCTGGCGGAACTGCTCCTGCAGACGAAACAGGCTGAGAGGGGAGGAGGAGTAAGAGTGGCTCTGAGAGAGGGGGGCGCTGCTGGCCAGTCCACCACTGGAGGAGGAGGAGGGGGGGGTCACGGACGGAGAAACCAGGGGAGAGTCTGGACAGAGAGGGGGAGGAAAGTTTCATTATTCAGTCAGCTGATGAGTACAGTCATGCAGTCATTGCGTATGAGGGATGCCATAGGGCTGGGCAATATATCGATATTATATCGATATCGTAATATGAGACTAGATATCGTCTTAGATTTTGGATATCCTAATATCGTGATGTGACATAAGTGTTGTCTTTTCCTGGTTTTAAAGGCTGCATTACAGTAAAGTGATGTCATGTTCTGAACTCACCAGACTGCTCTAGCTGTTCCATTATTTGCCTTTTCCCCACTTAGACATTATGTCCACATTACTGATGATTATTTATGTAAAATCTAAGTGTGAAGATATTTTGTTAAAGCACCAAATGCCAACCCCAGAATATCGCCGCAATATCGATAGAGGTATTTGATCAAGAATATCGTGATATTTGATTTTCTCCCTGTCGCCCAGCGATGTGAAGGATAAAAAAGGGAATTGATGGAATGAATGGTTTATTTCGAATAACATACGAAAGAATAAAAACATGAAACACATGACAAAAAAGTAGTCTACTATGAAAAAAGCAAGAATAAGCCATATAAATAAATACTTTAGTCCGAAATGGAGTAGGAGGAAGCAAAATGCTTTTCGGGTACTACACTGTTTTGAAATGTCCATAACTTTACAGCTTTAATTACAAAAGTAAACCTTATCGGAGTGTTTTCAATCTATAATTTTTCAATATGCAACCATAAACATAAACATAAAAACATTTTTTTTTTTTTAAATGCCGACCAATCAACCAATTAAGTCCATCATTTCCTTAATGAAATAAATTGAATTGAGCTCCTTGTCAGAGTGACAATAAAAATATAGAAATATCTTCTTACCTGGTTTAGGGCTGAGTCTTTTGCAACCTGGAGAAATGTCGCCGGGAGTCGCTGCTCTCTCACACTTCATCTCCTCTCTCTGGGATTTCCTCTCGTCCTCCTTATCTGTGGCGTTGTCCTCGGTCGCCGACTCGCTGCCAGAGTGTTCTGCAGACGTGACGTTGAGCTCCATGTCCAGCGGTACAGCACGGACTACAGGACCCTCTGTCTCCAGAGACGAGGCGGAGGAGGAGGAGGAAGAGGAGGATGGAGGAGGGAGCTGGGTGTCGGGAAGGATAGTTGTGGAGGGAGGTGCGTCCTCCTTCTCGCTCCCTCCTTCCCCTGACGCCTCCTTCTGCTTCTGGAGCTGCTCCTTCTGGAGGCTGCGCTGCTTCTTGCGGAACTTGGCTCTGCGGTTTTTGAACCAAACCTGATGGCGGAGGGGAGAAGAGGGCGAGTTAGACGGAGAACATCCACAGCAGTGGATGAAAACTGCAGTAGGGACTTTAACGCACACTTAATGGTTGGTTTCAGTCAGCCTCGAATCATTGAGTGGCAAATGAAAAGCCCAAAAAGTCAATAATTGGCAGCAATAACAAGCATGTCCAGAAGGCCGTAAAATAATTCACTTTCAGTTTAAAAGCAAATGATCATAATCAAACTTAAATCAGTTGAATCAATCAATACTAATAGTAGTTTAACTGGCGCTGTATTTCAGCATTTATTGTCTTCAGTTGGATAAGCTACATTTTCTTTTGTGCAGTTGTATGTGTAAAGCTTCATTTATGTGTGAGCAAGTACTTCCTAAAACTAGGTTTACATTTTTTTTCTCCTTTTATGGATAATAATGCACAGTCACTGTTTTTAAATCAAACTGTGGAAAGCTGTGTTTTGATTAACGTAGCAGACATTTTAAGTAGACCCGTCATATTTTTCTTCTTTTTCTATTACTTTAATTTATCTTATTACTTCTTCACATGCAACCAAAAAAAGGTGCCATCCCCAAAAAAAGTAGGCTAGTACACCCCCACAAATTTAGGTTGATAGTGTACAAACACTAGGCCAAGGGCCCCTTTACTGAAACAGAGACTTACTATATATTGTATAACATTTTGCGTATTAAGCTGGGCCCACAATAACGTGTAGGCTGACCTAACGTCTTTTTACATACCTTTTTAGTGCATAATCTATTAAAATAATAATTGTTGGCATGATTTTTATAAAGCATGTTTTAATGTTAAACATACATGTGGCACAGTCAAGGGTGTAACTTTGGTTCAACATTGGGGGAGGGTGGGGTTGAGATCTCCACTTTAGAGCAAAATTATATTTTTGAGCATATCAAACACTCCTGCATTCTGGTGAATTTTTCTGCAACAATTTGTGCATTTTTTGCATCAATTAATGGCGCAAATGTATTTATTTATGTATAGGAAATTAAAATAGTTTTTTGGGGGGTTGCACTGGCCAGTTTAGATTATTGGGGGGGGTTGAATCCTCATTACCTGTGTCTGTGGATGGCTACCTTAGTGACCTATAGGCCAGTATCAATATTATTTTTCCACAAATAAGCTGATTTATATTTACTAATATGTTGGATTCATGTTAATACATTTTTATTTGTAATTTTTTTACAGTAGAATGATACGAGAAAAACACGTAATTTAAGCATTAAAAGCCCGTCTAAACTCACTATCAGTAGGCTATATTTTTAGTCGACAGTGTTTCCCCCCCCCACCCTATAACAGTACCTGCACACGGGCCTCGGGCAGGTTGGTGCACATGGCCAGCCGCTCCCTCATCACCACATCCGGGTAGTGGGTCTTTTGGAAAGTCTTCTCCAGAGCTTCCAGCTGCTGCGCGGTGAAGGCCGTGCGGCTCCGGCGCTGTTTGCGGTGCTGAGAGCCGTAGCGAGCCTCCAGGATGATGTCTTGAAATGCGCAGCCGTTGGAAAGGAAACACACACACGGCAAGTTTATTTTACTGGCCACGGTGGGAATAATGGCTAGCTACTTAACTCTATTTGCATGAATTGTTTCAATCATTCGTTGGCTGTTTCTAAAGCTGACGAAATAGCTTCGACTGATTATTATCCTAATATTACAAAGATATGTTACTTATAGGCTACTGAACTGCATATAGAAACATCAAGGGAAATACAAAACGATGGCTTCTGTTTTCAGTAAAAGCTAATTGGAGCTAATTTGTTTGGAGGCAGGACAACAACCTGGAAAGTGTGTGTGTGTGTGTGTGTGTGTGTGTGTGTGTGTGTGTGTGTGTGTGTGTGTGTGTGTGTGTGTGTGTGTGTGTGCGCGTGCGCACGTGTGCACTAAATTACCAGCTAGTCTCTCTGCCAGTGTGAGCGCGTGCACGGAGGGCCGGTAGTCGGGCGCGTGCTGCGCCTGTTGCGCGGCCTGCTGGTGCAGGTTGTACATGGCGCTGAGGGAGTTCATGGCGTGCAGAGAGTAGCCGTTCACCCCGTAGTGCTGCATGCTGAGAGGCTGCTACCTGCGGGAAGGGAACACAGGATGGTCGGGCTTGATCAGACAGAGGGAGGAAAGGAGGGGAGCTCACTCATGGACACGTTGGCATTAAGAGCGCGTGGCTGCTGATGGACACGCTGTTATAGTGTTGATGAACATGCGATCTCAAACCCACCCTCCGTTTTGATCAGAAGAACGCAGTCATATGTCTTATATGGGCTAGTCACAGTGAGTCTATAGGACCCTTAACCCCATAGACACTACACTTTGCATTAAGCTCCATCCTGGACTACACCTGCCCATTCATGTCACATTCTATATATTTTTCTTTTTATCTAATGTTATACAGTTATTTTGTATATATTCGTTTCTGTAGGCCTATTTATAGTTTATTTGGTATTCATGTTTGTTTATGTATCAACCACCAAGGCAAATTCCTTGCAAGTGTTATTTACTTGGCAATAAACCCTATTCCGATTCTGATCGGCTATTTTTGCACTGAGAGGCCTATGACACACGCGAGCTTTTTTTCTTCTTCTTTTTTTTATTAGTAGCCTAAATGAAAGCAGATCCTCGCGCTCAAGGGCCAAAAGATTTTAACGTGCGCACTCAGACCAAAGTGTTATCCATTAACATCCAATTATCGCTGTGTTCAATCCATTAATTATACAAAAGACTTTTAATTGGGGTAATTATCACTCGTTGCCGTAATGAACCGTGACGGATGCCTTATTCATGATTTTATTCACGCGGTTTCTGTGAGAAGCCAAATCCCCAGTGAAAACGCTGCTTCGACAGATCAGGGCGCTGATGATGAAATGTGTTGTTGGAAAATGAAATAAGGAGATTTGTTCCGGGTCTCGGTGGCAAAACTTGCAACCGGATAGCAGGATTATTTTTTAATAGACCGTGTTGTATGACAACGGAAATGCTGTTCTCACTAAGTGCTGTTCCGTTTTAGTGAATGACTCTTTTTTTTCACAAATTCTTGCAACAATTAACAAAGCTTGCACTTTATTTGGGGGTACTTTTGTGTTTTTTGTAATTAACAATGAAGCCTACAGATAGTTGCAGCTCTTACTGATACGAACCGATTCATTTCTTGAAGTAAAACATCCATGTTCTTTCGCATGGCAGCAATTTTCCAAACTCTGTTTTGTAGTTCTCCTTCACGGCCGAGATTTAGATGAAGCGCTCGAGGACACGATTAGATATGTATTAGCACGGAGGAGGCTGACAGGAGGGAATATCTCCGAGGCCCAAGCAGTTCTTCTAACTATCACATAGAGAGACCACAGGGAAAAGATCTCCATCTGTCTGCTGTATGACAGCTATACAGTACCCAGGGAAATGGTGCAGTTCTTAGACTTATGGGTACAGATGGGCCACTTATTTATGGCAAAACGTTTAGGGATATCATTTTACTTATTTCGTTTTGGTTGTATTTCATTTGACTAATTCACAACCCTTTAGGCCTACGTGCCAACAATTGAGTAACAAGAAATCAGCATTGGCGGTTACAAGTTTTCTATGTAATTCCAATGTATTTTAAATTTTAGAACCGTTTAAATTGCCCATGCATGCTCTGAAATGATGCTGGATATAAGTTGTAATTCGAAACCTAATGGATGTTCATTTGACCAAGGTCATACTTTTGATTATGACTTGATCAGTTTTATTATTATTATTATTATTAATAATAATAATAATAATAATAATAATAATAATAATAATATTGGATTAAAATAGGCCAATTACGCAATTGTAGGCTATACCTATTTTATAAGACGGAAAAGACTGGGTGGTCGTTCTCCTGAAAGGCAGTTTTTCTACCCATTTTTCTGTGTGTGTGTGTGTGTGTGTGTGTGTGTGTGTGTGTGTGTGTGTGTGTGCGTGCGCGCGCGCGTGTGCGTGTGATGCCCGCAGTGCCTATTCCCAGCCTATTAAGTGGCTGCGGCGGCTGATGAATGTGATCAGAGGGCATTGGGGAATAGTTTAATTCGCCGGGACAGAAGGTGCTTCGCTAAACATTTACTTTACTCCCCCAAGTATTTGAGTTGAATGGGCCCCCCCCTACCTCCCCGTATCTCCCCCCTCCCCTTCCCCTCTCTGGCGGCCTCTTATCCCATCGCCCCGGGGCAACGTTTTGGCTGAGATGTATGGCCTCTCCGCGGGTAAAAATATGCATGTTGATCCCCATTTGGCTCCCCGTCTAATGGAAGTGCAAATAGGTTTCGACTGCGAGGCCCTCCATTCATCATCAACGCTGACACGGACGGACGTACAGTGGGGACTGGCTGGTTAGCTCTTGGTTGGAGTACCCGCGTGTGCGTTTGTGTGGGCGAATGTGCGTGAGTGTTCTAGTCGGCGAATAGGCCAACGATTCTCCACAGTCGCGGTTTTTTTTTTCTTCCTTTTCTGTATTCTCTGAAAATGAAGGCGTAGGATATACATTTCAATCGGATTACGCTTTAAATCACTCCAAATGCAGGCCTATAAAGGACCGAAATGCACCATGTGTAAACATGTCTCCAAATTGTGTAGCCCACACCTGCAAGCACTGATGGAAGTTTGAGGGACTTTAAACGTCCGCCATCACTTTTTGCAAAATGCAATCATCTGCAAATAAACAGTATCACGATCTCAGCTGAATGCTTTTAGACTTTTTTTGGCCCCCTCTATTTTGTGTCCAAGTACACTTTTTTTTGGTTTAAAGCCATGCCTTCTCATGTTCGCCTGCTTTGCCTACCTTTTTCTATTTACCACTACGTCTCCGCTTATAGCCTGTATCCTCCTGCCCATATCAAATGCAGCACAATAGCTCATCCCTGTGAGCCTGTCAGTGCCGTTATTGTCATTCATAAGCTCCTCTTTCTCTCTTTCTCTCTCTCTCTCTCTCTCTCTCTCTGCTCCAGGCACTGCATGGGCCCTCCTGGCAGCCCTGCGCAATGCTTCGATTATCAAACCGTCATTATGTAAATTGGCGTGTACAGTGCAACTCTTTGATCCGACTAAATTAGGAAAAATGTTATTTGCTAACAGCCCTCAGGGGCATGAGTCGACCTGACTTTCGTCTGCTCTTGTGTGCTGCTGTGTCACAGTGTGAACTGTCAGAGGGCCAGCGACGTGTCCCTGGTATTTTCTCTCAGTTGTTATTATGAAGGATAATTATTACGCAGAAGCCAGATTGAAATTTAAATGTGGCCTATGATAGGCTATTATATTATTTTGTATAACAAAAAAAGCATACAAGACATAACCGTAACATTTTGAGGGGGAAAAAAACAGTAGCCTATAGACAAACTTCACATTACTTTGTCGTGCTTCTGTAATTTTGTTTCACTTTAGGCTAATTCAGATGTGTTAAAAGTGTAACCAAAGGAGGGTCGAACTGGAGTCCCTTTTATTTTGGCTGTCATTTTTTGGGCTCGTGCATTTAAAAAAAAAGAAAAAAGAAAAAAGTAGGCTAGGCTACATGTTAAGTGTTAGGCAGCCTTTTTATTTTTTGTTTTGTATTAATTAGGCTATTTGTAAAGTGAGCTGTGTGATTTTTTTTTTTTTGTTCTCACGCAGGTTACATTTTGGGTTGCACCCTGAAACTTGAAAATATTAGATTTTTCATAACAAACACTTAACAATAAGTGTAATAACACACAACATTTGATACTATGTATTTTTTAGGCTACTCTAACAAACACATATTTAGAGTCAATTTAGCTGAAGTTAGCCTACTTTAGAGGCTAATTAAAATGAGAACCAGCTTAACATGAACATAGCATGTTTGAACACAAAAAACGCAACGTGTGAGAAAAAAAGTGTAGGCTAGCCTAACTGAATGAAGAGATAGTAAAAAAAAAAAAAAGTGTTTACCTCTTGTAGAGACAGTTGTCTTTTACACAGACAGCGGAGAATCCGAGCTCGTCAACTTCCAGCTTCCGCTCTTCCAGCAGCCGTGTGTTGCTTTCCCCAGTGCCCACCTTTCCCGTCCTTTTTGTCCGACAGTGAGATAACAAATCGGGGCAAATGTAAAAGTCCTCCAGTCTGTTGCTTCACTTCAAGTCCGCCCGCTCGCGCTCCACCTGCTCCTCTCCGTTGTGTCTCGCGCAGAGGTGGGAAACCGCCATCTGCTGGTGCGCGAGAGCCCGGCGGAGGGATTTTAAGGAGAGCTTCGCGGGGGTCATGCCGGCTTTCCATTGGCTCCCCGTGCTGTCAGTCAAGTCAATCAGCCAGCTGAACGTCCAGCGGCAGACTCTGGCGCGCTGACATCTGGAGTTATTTCCATATGTGATCAATTTAAGCACCTTATGTCCACTTAATCTCTCCGCATCTGTGTACACGATGTTTACTGTTTTTTTCTTTCTTTCTTTCTTTTATTGAAATTGATAAACATTCTCCAAACGGAAAGATTTAAGCTTCTTAATGGATACATTTTGGTAAAATGTGTAGATTTTGTTGATATTTGTGATCGACATAAGAATAGAATGAACCTTTTTTGCGACAAATCTGCTGTAATTTAGTCTAAATAGCCAGATTCTTAGATATATATTTCTAAAACTCAAACTTGTAACAATAAGTAAAATGTTCCTGAGGCATTTCCCTGTAATGTAAATGATACATACAAAACCATATAGGCTATAGGCTATACAACACACGCAGGCTTCAAAATTAACTTTTTCGTCTACCAGCCAAATGGCTAATGAATGTTCAAATATTACCAGCCATTCAATAGATTACCATTGGGTTTTTTGGCTGGTGAGTGAAGCAATTCTACCAGCCACTTGCATATTTCACCAGCATTTGGCTGGTAAACGGTGCTAATTTAGAACCCTGAACACACGTTGTAAACACATTTCAAACATTCACAATACGAGGTGAACCTATTGCATTTTTTTTTTTAAATCTATATCCTCAAACTGCTTGAATGCACTTGGATCATGAATCCAATTGCCTTAACCTTAGTTTTTGTGAGTAAAAGCAACCAACCTTTAGTTTGTTTGCTTTTCGGCTTTTTCCCTTCATGAGAGAGAGAGAGAGAGAGAGAGAGAGAGAAAAAAAAAAAAAAAAAAAAAAAAAAAAAAAAAAAAAAAAAAAAAAAAAGAAAAAAAAAAAAAAAAAAAAAAAAAAAAAAAAAAAAAGAGAGAGAGAAAGAGAGAGAGAGAGAGAGAGAGAGACTTTAGAGAGATGGCTAATAGATGCCAGGGTGCTGCCTTTAGACTCTCTCTCCCTGCCTGGAAGGATTTGGGATGGGATAGGAAAGACAAGACGCCATCTCAGCCTCCAAAAACCCCTGTCTTAAAATGACTGCGGGTAAGAGGATTAGGGCAATAATGCCCTTCTCTTCTTGAAGGGTTGTTATAGAGAAGATTTCTTCTCCCGGAGAAAAACCGTTTAGGTAGGGAATTAAGGGCAGCGCAAAGTAGCCTTTTAATGTAAAGCTTGCATATTTTGTTGGGAGATTTTTTTGGGGGAAAGTGCTTGGCCTATAACGCGGTTTTATCTCTGACCATGTTTCTCACTCTGAACACATCTGAACAGTAGACAGAAAGTTTTCATGGAATAGGGAGAATATTTATGTGCATGCGCTTTGACGCACACTAAAACACAACTGTGACCAAATGCGCAATCAGTGGTGTGTGTGTGTGTGTGTGTGTGTGTGTGTGTGTGTGTGTGTGTGTGTGTGTGTGTGTGTGTGTGGTGTGGTCTCGTCACAAAAAAAACTCTTGTAGCCAGCTAAACACAAGTCATATATTCTAGTTGTGAACTATTACATTGATTTGGAATGTTACAAAATACACAGCGTGGAATTAATTGACGAGTGAAAAAAGAACATGATAGTAACTCCAATAACGTAACCAATAACGCGAGTAGGCCTACTCGCTGTTATAGGCTACAGATTAAATATTCCATGTGTTTATTGCATAAACGTTGAATGAAGTACAACAATATGAATATATCCGTGTAGTTTCAACTGTGGTTCTACATATTTAACGAGACAAAGTGTAGGCCTATTTAAATTTTATTTGCGTCCTAAAAAAAACCGTTATTAGGCCTACTATTAATTTCAGAATTATTATTATTATGAGGCTATTATTATTAGGCCTATTAATTGTAATCATTGGTGTAAATGATGTAGTCGAAATGTCATCTCCCTGGCATTCCTTCTAAATCTGTTTCTGTCCTACAACCTGGAGCTCTTCCCCCTGTGTGCCTCAAAGTCTTTCCCTCTCCTCGCCTGGAAAAGCTCGTGTGCCTCTCCGCTTTCTGTCGCCTTGGTAGGCTCCTATCACTCGGGCTTTTTTTCTTCTTTCTTTTTTCTCTCCGAGGTCTGAGAAAGAAAGAGGATTAACTTGTGAACCAATGGCAATAAGAACTTAAACGGGAGGTAAATCTGGCCACTGTCTCTTTGTGAGGACCGTCTCTAAAGCAATTAAAGCGAGAAAGAGTTTCTCCTCAGCGCCTCTCCACCTAAAAGCTCCTTAGAGCGACTAGAGCTGTCCAGCGCATCTGAAGGGCTTAGACGGCCCCAAAAACTGCTCCCCTTACACTCCACCCCAGCACCCTACCCAGCCATGCACTGCTCAATACAAGCTGGCTAAACAATGACCTCCAGTTGACGATCAACCCAAAATAAAAATAAAAAAAAGTTACTTTGGCAAAGGAACCTGGGTTATTGGGGTTTTTAATATTCAATAGTAGCGGTGAAATGTACACGTTTTTTACCACAATACGATATTATATCGATTCTTTGGACAACAAAACAATATTTACTGATATCACAAAGTCTGCATGATATATATATGTAGGCTATGTGTGTATATATATATATATATATATATATATATATATATATAGATAGATAGATAGATAGATAGATAGATAGATGTGTGTGTGTATATATATATATATATATATATATATATATATATATATATATATATATATATATATATATATATATATATATATATATATATATGTGTGTGTATATATATAAATGTGTGTGTTTGTATATGTATGTATCATGCATTTATATAACGCATATATATACAGTGTATATATATTAACAAAAAGCAACTAAAATATAATTTGACAATTTTATTTCTGAGTTCTTTCAGACATTAAAATAAAAAACAAACTACTCTTTTTTTAAAATCAATAAATATAAAGTGGGAATTTCAAAATGAAGGTGCATCTTACAGATGCTGATATGTAGGCCTATCGATGTTTTCACTTTGTGTCGATAATATTGAATCGTTGAGGATTGAATCGATACATCGATCCAGATCGACTCAAAAGTCCTGTAACCTCATTCCGATTTTAACACCCGAAAAGTGAGTAAACTCTTACGTCGTCTGGTCCAGAGCAGATTCCTGTTGTTTCTTCATGGATTTCCTGTCAGGTTTAAGCCTTTTGAAAACATTTTCTCCCCTATCAGCATCACTCATTCAAATATCCAAAGTGGGGTTTTTTTCTCTTGTCTCAGCCTGTATGTTTAATAGAGGTGTGAAAAACAAAACAGTCTTTAATGCCGGTGAGTTTTAGCTCTCTGATAGCTAATTAATACTCTTAATGATGTTTCTGCAACTTCATGAATACATTAGGTCTGCAATCCAGCAAAGCCTGCCCAGCACCATTCAAGGGTATTTCAGCATCTGTTCATCCCAGGGCAATTAATCATTTTGATGTGTAGTTTAAAATCGACTTCTTGCAGGAGACCTTTTTTTGACAAGAATAACAAAGCAATTTGCCAGGAGCCAGCTCTTACACACGCTATTAGCAAGCACGTCCGCCGTAAGAGCCGCTTTGCTATTTATTTAAATAAAAATATATTTGTTAGATAAATGAATTTACAAAGACAGCGACAGTCTTGCGGTTTATTGTCAGCCCCCCACGCCTCTGAATCCTCCTGAAATCCCTTTTATTGGTGACAAGATCTCAGGATGCCCCTCCGCAAATCCCTCCTCTAAAAGTTTCTAACCTGTCAGTTTCCTCTAAAAGCTGTATAATTCCCCCCTTTTTTTCTCTCTCTCCGTCCATCCCCTTCTCTCTTTCTTCTTGCCCTCTTTTCTTCCTTGTCTCAGTCCTTCTGTCTCATTTCTTTTCCTTGCCTTCCTTCTCCTCTCTCTCTGGTCCGGATCCCTCTGCACAAGGGGCCCCATTGTATAGTCCTAATCCAGAGGCAACACAGCTTTAGGGACATGCAGGGATAAAAGGCCCATTAAGCCCACAACTTTATGGGGGCAAATCTCTACCTAATCCTTCGCTTTATCTAAACAAAAGCCCCTCTGCCTTAATCCACCTATGTGTTGGAAAAAAAAAGAGAGAGGAGAAACTGGAGAGAGTGGCAGAGAATGAGAGAGAAAAGGAGAGAGAGAGAACAAGAGAAAAAAAATCTCACACACTGTAGGATTGAACTAGGAGAGATCATATGTTTTCCTGGAAGAGCTAAGTAATACTGACAGGCTTTCACCTGCATGCATGCAACTGTCACACGTGTTAACTCTAGCTGTGGAATGAACCGTGATCCCACAATTCATATTTTGACCACATGAATCCACATACATATTACAAATGCATGAATGCTATTGAAGAAATTATTATTAATGCTATTAAAAATTGCCAAATAGAACTCTGGTCTTATACGAAAAGAGAGCATGAGGGTTTGTGTCTCAGCAGGAAGCTGTTGGGTGAAGATGACAGCAAGGGTCAGAGAGCACAGATGTATGCAAGAAATGAAACGTCCTCTCAGAAATATATGCACATATATCATTTAACAGATGGAAAAATTTGGAAAAAGTTTCCAATCTGATCATCATATAAAATATAAGTTTGTATTTCTATGAAAAGTTGCTGGCTAAAGTTTATCATATAAGTTTATCTTATTTTTCAACGTTTCTGACGCCTTTTTTTTTCAGTTTATTTTTGTTTTTTCCAACATTTTAAATTGTAAAATTTTTTCTTCTGCACATTTTCAGCGCTTATTTCTACCTCCCATATTTTCTGATATAAAACAAAAATTGAAAATGGGTCAATTTGACCCAAAGTCAACACAAGGGTTAAAGTGCTCATATTATGCTCATTTTCAGGATCATAATTGTGTTTAGAAGTTGTATCAGAATAGGTTTACGGGTTTAATTTTCAAAAAACACCATATTTTTTGCTGCAGCTCCTCTTTTCACGCTGTGTGTTGAGCTCTCTGTTTTAGCTACAGAGTGAGACATCACACTTCTGTTCCATCTTTGTTGAGAGTCGCACATGTGCAGTAGCTAGGTAAGGACTACTAGCCAGTCAGAAGCAGAGAATGAGGGCGTGCCACGCTAGCAGCTAGGCGAGCATTATAACGTGTGTTACAAAGTGACGCACGTTTGTCTCTGAAGTAAAGGCTGGACTACAATAGAGCTGTTTGGAGCAGTTTGTGAACAGTGTTTTCTGTTGGAGATGGTAAGTCCCTTTGGGGGGACTTTGGGATTTTTCACTTTGTAAACCTATAACATGCACAAAAAAGATATATAACACAATAAAGGAAAGGGAAACAGCCAAAAAGCATAATATGAGCACTTTCAACACTGTCATTGAAAAAAAAAGATAAAAACAAAAACTACAGCTCCCATGATGCTTTTACTGCATCTCCTGGGACCAGAGGCGTCGGACTGGAGGGGAAAAAGGGGACTGAGTGTACATGGCCCTCATGTGAGAAGGGGGCCCACAAAGTACTACTACTAATACTAGAATGAATAGCCTTGGGTGCGGGGAGGGGCCCATAGAGGATGCCTGTTTACAGCGTCAATCATTTTGTGCTACGCCCCTGCCTGGGACTGATGGGATATGTTGTTTTTGAAAAAAAAAATCTGAGGTTGTCCAATTTTACTCACCAGTACTACAGCAGATGCAAAAAGGTCCAGTAACATGTTGCATCATTCTAGATACAAACCCCTTGTGAGAAGAATGGGTTACACTTTTGTTAACGGTATCTACATAAGAGTGATATGACACTGTCATGAACGTGTCATAAACATTATAACCAATTCATAAAAGTTTATGACATAATGCTTCTGTCATTAAGTGTCATTCGGTTTTTGTCATGACAAGTTAGGGTTAGGGTTCATATGTCATGACAGCGTCATGTGTTCACGACAGCGTCATGTCACTCTTCAGTAGATACCTTCAAGTAAAGGGTTACCGAAGATTGTCTGGCACATGCCATGCCAGTGGACCAGAGGGTGGGACTTCAGCTCATTTTCAGAACTCCTTGAACATTTATCCACATTGTCATTATTTATTTTTTGGTAATGGTTACATTTTAAATACTATTATTGTCTTTTTAAAGTGCTCGGATTTGTGTTTCACAGGCAAGAATTGGGTTCATGAGGGCAAATCTTAACAGCGATGACAAAGCCAAAGCTCCTCTTTGCAGCCAGAATCCCTTTACTTCCTCTAAAACATCTGTCTTTACTACAGAAAATCCCACTGTATCTGCTCCACTATACAGACAATCAGAGCCTAATCTGGAGCTGGGTTTAGCAGATGCAGCGCTCAGGTCTGAGGGTTTTAGTCAGAGCTCTGAGGGAAAGGTGGTGAGACCAGCTGAGACCGGCTGCATTAAGGGTACATACTGACCCTAAAGTTCGAACCGACCGTTGTCGTTGAGTATGGTATTATCTATTATCTATCTATATTATAGATTGGTAGGTTTTGGCGATGATTTTCATCTGGAAAAGCCTTTTATTTTATCCTAAATGAAACTGAGCTGAGATCCTTTCCATACAATTCCCCACCAGTCTGTCAAAGATTTACTTGACTTCTTTTGCTTTTGCTTTCAGCATGGCACTCATCGTGTTGCCTTCATTAACACTCTCAATTACGACTCCTCTCCGGCTCCGTTCCTTCCTAATAGAGCTAACGTGGAGTTAATGAAGCAAATAGTTGGGACAATTTAGTCATTAGAGACAATTAAGACAATCCAATGCAATCCAACTCAGACCAGGAGACATGCAGAGTATAGTCGGGGAGCAGCCACCCAAACCGTGCACAAAGTCCTCTGCCGAGTCAGCCAGTGTAGAGAGAGCTTTCCACTGGATTGAAGGAATTTCCCCTCTGGTGGTATCACTGGTAATACTTGAACCATTATAAGGCTGATCAGCGGTTGGCTAAAGGCATCTCTGTTTCCTCCATACAGGGATTACACCTGGCCTCAGGAGGAGGAAAATGTTTCCCAAAGAGGCAGGCAGACGGAGAGGCAGACACAAGGCAGCCTGGATGCATTCCACCACAATAAAGTATAAATCCTCCTCTTCACAGCGTATTATAGGAATGAACATAAGGGATTGTGTCATTGTTGCCCCATAATCTGGCTTTAAACTCCTTGTTTTACAAATGGTCCTCTTTAAAAAGCGCTTTCTTTTTGTGTGGGTCTTTTTTTTCCCCACTCTCTTCATCCTGTATTAACCTGCTGTTTTCCTCATCAGCACCGTTTTATTTTTTTTGTTCCCTTTGCATTTCCGATTTTTGGGGTATATCTATATTTGTAGAATTCCCAGGCCACGTGTTAAAATGTTGTTTAATTACACACACAATGAAAGTGCATTTACTATATATATTATATAGAAAATATGGTGCACTTTAGACCTTTTAGAAGGAGTTCTAAAGGTCTAAAGTGCACCACATTTTCTATATTAGCAGGTAGCGATAGTATGTGTTTCCAATTTGGTTGTGTCACCAAAATAGACCATTCACACTGCAAGGTACGGTACATGCTTGGATATTATAATATTCCAAATGCCTTTCCATGTGTCCTTGCCCTCAAAAGCTAAGGGTAATGTCCTATCCTGCTTTGGAAGTGGAGATGGAGGCACTTTTTTCTGTTCGCTGAACAGGCAGCCTGCATGAAATAACTCCTGATAGAAATGCTCAAGCTGTCATCTTCTCTTATGTCTCCCCCTCTTCTGTCTTTACTGGGCCTGAGTACATTGTATGTTATTTGAGACCTAATAAATTCAAACCGTTAATTTCATTATTGCATTACATTAATGATTCAAAACTGTGTACTTTAACATCTTTGCCCTGAGGACAAGTAAAGCAGCATTCACTATAGGGCACCATTTATAAAGGCTTACTAAGTTGTAACTGATGGCATGTAATTCATTGTTAATTCTAAGTCTAATAGACTATCAAGTCTCCACAGTAAATTACATTTTGCTTACTTTTCATACATTTTTACAATAACTTGGGACAGAGAGGGGGATACGTGCACTAAGTGCACACTGTAAAAAAAAAAAAGAAAAACGGTAAAAAGTCTGGCAGCAAAGTTGCCAAACACTTACCGTCAAATGACAGTAAAAAAACTCTTTTTAAATACAGATATTTCCTGTAAATATTTTCTGTATTTTTACAGTCTAAATATTGTAAAATAAAAAAAAAATCTTGTTGTTTCTAGAATGTTAAAAAAATGTATAAATCTTTATCAAAACTAAGAAATATTGATATTGAAAATATATAAAATTACTTAATGAAATTAATGAAAACTGCTTTTTTTTATACGGTTTTCTTTGGTAAATTCACAAGATTATCCAATCCATCGGGTATACGTGCACTAAGTGCATGCTTTTCGGTGAATTGTGGGATCTAAAGACTTTGGCGATCCCCTGACTCTTCATCTAGTGCCATCATCAGGTCAGCGTTTGAATATCTCTAATATCCCTGCAAATCTAATGACGCTCCCTTCAGCCTCGGCTGTAGTTTGCGTTTAGCGTTTATTAGCAAATGTTAACATTTTACTGCTGTCCTCACCCAGAAAACGACCATATGGGTCGATTGTCTAAGCAGCTCATAACGGCTCTTGTTAGGCGGCAAACTCTTGCGACGGCAGTAATTATCCCGGGACATTCTGTGTAAGGACTTGGGTTTGGGGTAGTGGATAGGTTAAACTAACGCAGGACCTTCACTCAGGAGGGTTTGTGTCCCGTGTGAAACCCATTTTACGGACCTTAGTCTCTGACGTTATTTCCTTGTTTTAGTAGTTTTAAGCCAATTCTTAAACTATCCCGAAGTATTTTTGTTGCCTAAGCTTAACTAGTTCTGTTTCACAGCGTTTGCTACATGTTTACAATTGCGTTTGTTATGGTAAATAGATCAGTCGCATGATTAAACCGCCACCGTGCTGGCGTTAATAGAACGGTCGTATGTGTTGATTGTCTTTGAAAATCGAGGATGTGACTCAAATGATGAACTTGATACCTGTTAAACATCAACATGTTAGCATTGTTATTGTGAGCATGTTAGCATGCTGGTGTTAGCATTTAGTTCAAAGCATTGCTGTGCCTAAAGGCCCTGACACACCAACCCGATAATCGGCCGTCGGACAGTCGGCGAGGTCGGTGACTCGAGTCTGTTCGGAGTGCTAGCCCTTGACTTGATCAGTGCACTTATGTGAAGACAGATTCAGCAACTGCATGGCCTATTTCTTGCTTAAAATGTTTTCAGAAACACGTTTCGGTGAACTATCTTCGTAAAATATGAGACTGTATTCTGAACGAGCTGCCATTATGCTCGGTTGTAAAATCTGGGAGCAGCCAGACCCATGTGACGCGTTCGTCCAATCACCTGCCGGTTTTAATTTTTTGGGTGACAATACAGATCAGCGCCGCCTGCTGTTATGGAGACGTATTAGACGTTTCGCCGCACGGGCAGAACGTACGCTCAAGTCGGCATCGCTTCGGTGTGTTCCGAGGTACTTTTTTTGACCAACTCGGGGAGACCGATCAGTCCGGCGGCCTTTCCTCCTAACGGTCGGCTGTCGGGTTGGTGATCTGCTAGCATTGCTGAAGACTGGTGTTATTCGATAGTTAGCAGTTGAGACGGACAGGTAACATAAGAGAAGCTGACAAAAATGATATGTAGCCAGATCACCAGCCACACATCTTCTTATAGTGTGCCGTAATGATTCTCCATGAAACTTTGTGCTCGCTTTGACTATGTCGTAGAAATTCTTCTTCTTGTTCTCTCTCGTCTCTCCAGCATATCTGTCCTTATATACCATGTTTAATCCACAAAAAGACAATAGTTTCTGTCCTCAGGCAGGAGACGTTTGAGCCATGAATATTGTATATTAAACAATACAATTCCTGCGTTCATCCTGAAATCACAAGTATTGTTAATGTCCTTCACTCATTTCTTTTTTGTGTGGAATTCGTGCTTACCTGGAGCTGTTTCCTCACCGTTTGTATGTAAAACATGGACCTTTGAAGATATGGCAGTTTCTCTCAGCTAAAGTTCTTCAGACTTCATCAAACTCACTAATGTAATTTACAATCTTTGATTTCTAAAATATTTATTTCTCACAACTTTTAGGCAGTAATCGAGTTACTTTGACAGGCATTTAAACAAAAGAAGCTCTTCATCAGTTTCTTATTAAGATGCGTTAGCGGTGGTGATTGAGACTTCTGATAGATTAGAGAAACAAGCAACTGTGACTGATAAGAGATGTGGCTCCGGGAGCGAAATGATTTATGGAATATCAATGTTTCGACTTGCTCCTGAGTCTCTTTCCTTAAAAGAAATAGAGAATTAAAGTTTGATGACTTTTTCATTTAAGACTGAACAGAATTGTAGTTCAAGCACAATTTTAGTCGCCAAATTAGCGGTTTCTTAGAGCGGTACTTAACAGTTACATTAATGTTGAAACACTCCTGTTGGTTCTATTCAATTTAATTCCATTTTATGTATAGTGTCAGATCATAACAGAAGTTATCTCAGGACACTTACAGAGAGAGTAGGTCTAGACCACACTTTAAAATAGCTAGTTGTGAAGACCGCGATTAATCGAATGTGAAATATTTATTGGTTTAATAATGGAATATTTGGTGTAAAAAATGTTATTCCACTTTTCATTATTATATTTATTGGTTTTGCATTGGATAAATGCTGGAGTAATGTTACATATCACAGATTGTTTACAGAAATGTACTATTTTCAGTGGATCTTTCATTTATTTCTTATTACTCTATTCAACATGATCATAGAAGGTGGAATATGGTGCTAAAAAAAAATCGCAAATTGAATCGTATCGTTTTCCCCAATTCATTCAGCCCAAACACACACACACACACACACACACACACACACACACACACACACACTGGCAGATTGGGGTGAGGCCAGGCAGCAGGTCTGGTTCCAGCCCCTCTGGCCTCTGGTAGTTTCTTTACTCGATCTCACTCCCTTGTTTTCTTCATCCTGCTCCTTGTTTGAGTGTCAGAGGCCCCCGCCGCTCCCTCCTCCTCCTCTGCTCTCTCCATTGCCTCTGAAAGGAACCTTGCTGGGCCCAACTGTCTGTGTAACGAGCTGGGCAGGACGGTCACAGTGGGGTATGCGATTGTGTGTGTTTACACTTGTGTATATGTGTTCGCAGTGAGCACTTAGTGTTTTATAAGGGAGTCTCCCCATGAGAACATACTCTAGGACACACACACACACACACACACACAACACACACACACACACCCAGCCATGTAGTCCACTGAGATTATGCAATTTGAATGTTTGTTATTCCATCATAATCCTGCCCCGCTGGGTATTAACATTGAAACTTTAATGAGTAGAGTAGAGCAGGTGAAAACGGTTCTTATTCTCATCTTCATCATCACCTTGTGTATTTTAGCTTTAGTAAAAGTCTCCAAACCCCCCCCCCCCAGGGTTGTTGCCACCTCTCAGTGATCCTCCAGCACTCTTCCCCAGCAGGGAGCAGAGGGAGGAGGTGAAACACGAGGCTAATGGATATGTTTGTTTACCTATTTGTGCCTGACATGATCAATTGATCAGCAGGCTAATTCACTGCCACCATGGGCTCATTACATTTCCATTTAAATTGCAAATGTATTTCTTCAAGGCTTCATCTTCCTTTCCACATTTCTGCTGCGCGTGTGTGTGTGTGTGTGTGTGTGTGTGTGTGTGGCGTGGATGTACAGTAGAGGTGTTTGTCTGCGGACACCTCTGGAGCTCAAACACTGCACAACATAACGCTCTCGCCTGCAGAAATGTGTTTATGAGCATGAGACAAAAACGGGAAAACCCACCTCATGTCTTTGTCTTTCTTATTTTCCATTGTATATGGAGTACAACAGGGATAATCCCCTTCAAAATGATATCAATGTCATTCATTAAATGGCTGTCATCAAGTCACACACACACACACACACACACACACACACACACACACACACACACACACACACACACACACACACACACACACACACACACACACACACATACACACAGTCCCCTGGGAGAGGTGTGAGATAATTCCTGGGCAGTAAAAGCCTGTGATTATGGGTTGCTGGGAAGATTACAGTGAATGATTACTAATTTGGAATTTAAACAGTGGGGAATAAACAGCCAAATTAAGCAACAGCAGGAGATCAACAGTATCACAGATAAGCTTCTGGTAAAGCCTTTTGGGCTGCAGAGCTGCATTTTTTGAATACACTTAAACAACAGTTCTGGACATTTGAACACTGTGGGATGAAAAGTTAATTTTGTAAGAATTTTAAATTATTATTATATTTTATTATTATGTCAAAGGAATATATTGACATTTTGGGTAATGCGCTTATTTTCTTTCTTGCCAAGAGCTATTGAGAAGAATGAGTCAATCTTCTCATCCATAAACTGTGGAACTATTCCTTTAAGTGTGAGAAAATAAACCAAGCACACTCATTTCTAGTAATCTCAAATATCTTTTTGTACTGAGCTCTGGTATTAAAGTTTACAAATCAACTGATAGACCAGAAGACGGACGGATACATGAATGGCAGGGTCTTTACTATGACATCTCCTGGGATTCATTTGTTTCATTGGCTTGTTTGGCCATAATGGGCTTTATATGATGACTCCTCACCCCTGTCAGATTCCACCATGATCCAAACACACACATTCATCACCATCTAACACACACACACACACACACACACACAGCTCCGATCAATGGTCATAAATTTGATCCCTGACAAGCCTGACACTTGCACCCACGAGGCCTTTGGTCACTCTGTTTCTCTTGACCACTCCTTATGCAACACACACTCACATACTCCTACGCACACGCACAAACACACACCAGCACTTTCCTCTCTCACTCCTTCCTTCCCCTGACACACTTGTCAAGGACCTCGTTGACCCCTGACCCCGCCTCACTTGGCACCGCTATTGATTTTTCCTCCGACCCTCTCAATCTGGGATGAAGAAGGGTGAGAACGGGAGAATTAGTCGCCATAGTCAGGTATAACGGAGGGGACGCTGAGGATGAAGGGGAGCGATCAATGCGTGCTGATGGCTGAGCTTGCAGCAGCAGAAACAACAGTCAGCCATGGGGAAAATCAAAAGGGGCTCGAGGCAGGATGTGGGAGCAACACTGGTCGGGGGAGGCTGGAGGGAAGCCCTGTTTGTTGTCTTGTCATGTTTTAGCTTTTAACAGAGAGTTTATTGATATTTTTGATATTTTACAAGACACAAAAAGTAGTAATAGAGATGGAAGATAGGAGAGGAATTAGTTACTGTAATAATTACTACAGCATTTGTCAAGTTAAGAACTACTGTATACATCTGGTAAGAACTACAAGCCTTGAAGTTGACAATGATTACATCACTTAAAGCGTAACTCTCGCCAAAATGCAACCTGGGGTCTTTTTGTGAATGTACCCGAGTCAAACTTTCATTTAAAAGCATAATTAGGACGGAAGCGCCACTTTTAAGATTGACCGAATTTTTGAACTTTTTATAGATACACGATGACCTGAAGCTGCTTTAAAAACTGCGTAAATGACATCTAATGTGACGCAATCCTTTGAGCATCATACACTTATTTTCTGAGTTAGAATTTACTGCCACTTCACGGCAAAAAAACCCAAAACACTCCACTACCACATGTCCAAATGTCCCTGTCTTTCTTCTTATATTTTGTCTTTTAGTTCTTTCTTTTAGTAGTCCCTTAGAGTGTTCACATTTGAAAACGGTACTACGTGGAGTCTCATCGTGTTCAGCAGATAAAGTAAAGATCCCCTGCAAGATGACACCTTTGTCTTTGCTTGTTTTTTGCAAGTCCAACACAGCTGCATCCCGTCGATGTATGTTTGATATGTGTGCGCTCTCTCTTAGTGGTAAGCAAAAGCTTTTTTTAAGCAAGCCGTGGGTCCTTTCCTTAACGCAGCTTTCAATAATCCATTCCGGCTCCTCCACTCCACCACCACCTCCTCCTCATGGATCAGGTTAGAGATTTCACAGCCGTGTTCGGAGGTGACACACTTAGACATAATCTTTTTTTTTCTCTCTCTCTCTCTCTCTTATTTAATTTCCCACCATCCTCTCAGCTGATTCTCCCCCTGTCACTTTAGACGCAGCTGAGAGACTGATTTGGCTTCCGTAATCTCTTCTTGCATTCCCCCCCTCCCCTACGTGAAGAAAACCTCAAAATATCATAAGGAGATTATTTCATTCGTAATTGATTGAGTGGCTCCTCACCGCAGACCAAGATACTTCAAAGTGTCTGAATTAAGACTTGGGGTGGTGGTGGTGGTGGGGCGGAGGAGGCATGCAGGGCTCCATGAGGCTGCAGCCGGGGTCGAGCAGCTGAGCCTCTTTGGCTGGCAAATAAGAGTTGAGTCTGATCCTGTGATGGCAGCTAATTGGCTAAAGCAAAGACGCATCGGTCGGGGCAACATTTAGATGAAGCTCCTCAGCTCCTACGGACTGGTTTTCCGGGTACAACTTGGTTCCACTAAGGCAGATTACTTATGAGGCAGAAGTTTGTAAACTTCAGACACTTTTAGCCTTTTTCAGACAAGTTTTTCTGATGCAGTTTTCAGTCTTTTTAGCGGCGCACATTTTCGGAGGATTTCGCTGTTAAAGGAATAGTTTGACATTTTGGGAAGTAGGCCCTATGCTTAGTCGCTTTCTTGCCAAGAATTGGATGAAATAATTAATACTCATATCTGTCCGTTTAATATGAAGCTGGAGCCAGGAGACGTTAGCTTAGCAATACGACTCAAAGCGGGGGAAACAGCTAGTCTGGCCCTTTCTGAAGGTACCAAAATCAGGCCCCCAGGAAGTGCGCTGGTCGTTGAAGCAAATTTGACATAACGGCTAAACAGTGGAATTAAAACTTCTGTGTCCGTCACATGATGTCATGGCGCCCAAAAATACTTTTTTTCCATGGACTTAATGGCGGAAAAAAACGCCTGTAAATAAGTGGATACATTTTTTTTGAGCGTCACAACCCCCCGCGTAATGACTCGTTTCTCTATCAGAATTTGATCCGTTCGGTCCGATAACATTTGGAAAGTCTAGAAGATCTGCACGATTAAATCATTTAATACCCATTCAAGTTAGCAGAGCGCTAAACCGGAATTAGCCGGAGGAGGTCTCTAGTGCGCCTCCGGCTACTTCCTGCAGTGTAAACCATGTGATTTTTGAAAAAAAGTTTCCTCTTGGTGAACTGTTGTTTTTATTGTGAACATGGCCAATATTTCTGTTTCTCTACATGATTTTTATTTTAATTACATCTTTATGATTTTTTTTGCACACTAACACTTAAAATGTATTTTTGAATTCGTACATCTCCATTTGCATATGTACTTTGGTTGTGGTTTTTAAATAAGCCGCTACAGGTTTCTACCACACCTTCACATGTATTTTTGTATTTCTTCAATGTAATTAGTTTTGTTTATTCTGTCAAGCAAATAAAGTAAACTAAACTAAACCACACACACGCATCAGCCAGACCACGTGATGCGGTGGCCTGGCTTGCGTTGAGTTTCGGATCCCAGTGAGTTGTGGACAGCATTTGGGCACGATCCGGAAAATTTACCAAACGAAGGTCTTGCGTCATCTCCCTGCCGCACGAGAGCAAAGGGAACCGGAGCTGGATTCTGCATAATGAGTATCTCTGCTGCCTCCCTGTTTGTACTTTTAGATATCTGCTTTATTTTACCGTTGCAGGAGTCGTCTTAAATTACTGCTAATGAAAACCCAACATTTCCAGTTTTTCCTGCTTTTATAATTGATAGGAAACGAAATGGGTTTATAGCCGAATTAGCAGAGTTTTGTTAGTGGTTGATCTTCTATAAAAACAAGAGTCTGGAGCTGTGCTGTATCCGCTGCCCTCTCCTCAACAATGCGCGTCTCACACGGGCCCTTAAAAGAAATATAAAGAAAAGGAAGGCTGTCTGTTTCACCAAGGGCCATTTTGGATGCACCTATATTGCGTGGGAATAACGTTATATCTGCACGGAAATATATCTGGTCGCTATCCGATCAGACGGCCTAAGTTATATCTCTTTTGTATAATACATATAAAAAAACAAGGAAGTGTAAAAACAACAAGTTGTGGTTTTACGGAAAGGTTATGTGCGTGACTATTTCTTGGCCGGGAGCAGTGACTTCCTGGACTGACTTTTTACACATACATTTTTGTACGGTTAAACAAAGGAGATGTAACGTGTTAATTAATGATCTTTAGAGCAGCTGGTAGGCAGATTTTGTTACCTTTAGGGGCCAACACGGAAATGCTTTTTGGTGTAAACGCACAGGTTTTGCATCGTTTTGGCCGGTCGTCCAATCGAATCCTGTAAACGCACTGCCTGAAGACGCACATTTTTGAAACCTGGTCACAGGGTGAAAGAATTCGAAAACGCCGCCCTTGCGTCTTCGTTTGGACGCCGAAGCTGCATACTTCCGTATCGATGATGTCATCGCCACACCCCTTGACCTCTAGCCTTCGACCTCTTATCCCGCGACGACGTCTCATAACAACAACAATGGCGGACTACATGCTTGTGTTCCTGCTGGAGAAGATATTGAGCCTATTAGGCAAAATATTATGCTCCTGTGCCACAGGCTGTATACAGCACGCAAGCTTTATGCGCATGCTCCGCCTCTTCTTCTCCATTTCTGGAATATGAAGTAGCATGTTGAGTCATTTACAAATGGATCCGTTTTGACGCAAATATTCTTAAAACGATGCTAGGGAAGACGGTGGAAAAAAAGATTGTTTTGGTACGTGTGGACGTGGCCTTCGACAGAGCCAGGCTAGCTGTAGTCCCTTGTTTCCAGTCTTTTTGCTAAGCTAACCATCTCCTAGCTGTAGCTTTATATATAGCTGTATTTAACAGGCAGACATAAGAGTGGTATCAATCTTCTCTCCTAACTCTAAGCAAGAAGAAGAAGCGTGTTTCCCAAAATGTCACACAATTCCTTTAAAAGGCAGATGGAATCCAGAATTTGTGTCTGTAACTGAGCACAGGAATGCTCCATGCTGCAGATTTCTAGCTTTTTGAGCGCTTAGCATTTGAACTCCCAGTCTGCTCATACCTTCCTGCAGCCTTGAAGCTCTTCCCTTGGCTGTGGAGATGCTGTCGACCCCCTCCCCCTCCCGTTGTCTGCAGAGTCAATCCACGTATCAGGTTAAGCATTATCCCGCCGCTCCCTATCAGGGGGACGCACAGATCCCAAATGATCAGTCATGAGTCTGAAGCAAAGTCTTTGGGGCCTCAAAGAGAGAGGATGAGAGGGACAGTTTCTCCAGTTTCCATTTCATATCTTTTCACCCCAAATCACCCATTTTTTTTTCTCTCTCTCTCTTTCTCTGTTCTCTTCTCTTTTCCCCTCTTTTCCTTTCTCTTCTACTCATCCCTTTGTCCCCCCATCACCCAATTCCTCACTATCAGTCCTGACCCAATGCTGATCTTAATCCTCTTACCTCACGGCTCCATTAACCACTTCAGCCATTTTTGCATACACACCAAAGAAAAAGAGGCTCCTCTCCTCTTTCTCAAACCCCCAAAGCTCAGTCCTCCAACACCCCACCCCTAAATATAGATCCCCCAAACCTCTGCCACATATACCATCTCTTATTGTATGTGATTTCATTTTAAATCAAATGTGGATGTTTTTTTAAATCTGAGGGGACAGTTTTATTGGGGGGGGGCAATGAGGCTTTGGAGAGAGGGGGTAAATTATACCTCTTTTCTTCTTCCGAGCCCTCTTCCAAATTGAAAATGGCGTGAATCAGTTCCCAGGCGGGTGTGGCCGAGCTGTGGGATTATCTCCTGTTTTGTGTTGTTTTTAATCCCTAAATGCCACTTCTGGTCCCATCGCTGCCGATAGAGAAATGCAAATGTGTCCCTATGCTGCTCATTTGCTGTATCGTAATTTGCCACGTCATTGTTGGTACACATAAGTGAACAAGAAGTCATCCTTCAGGCCATTCCTTTATTTATGTGAAACATGCCTTTTCATGCTCTGTAATTCGTCACGTCAGCTATCTCCCCTTCAACGTGGCTGTTCATGATCTCTTCTATTTCTCCCCTTTCTTTCTTTCCTTTCTAATTTACTGTTTCTCTCTCTCTCTCAAGGGAGAGATTAACCCCTAATCCCCTGATCTCCCATGGTTAATTGATATGATTTAACTATTACAAGGCCCTGGGTGGTTCCACACTGCTAGCTCGGAGAGCACACACCCACCGCTGAGAACCGCAACCTTCTCTCGTTCCCCCATCCAACGCTCCTCTAGCCCCCCCCCCCTTCAATTCTCCTTTTTCTCTGCCGCCTTCCTCCCATCTATCTTTTTCATCTCCCATCTTGTTGTAACTCCCCTTTCCCTCCACCATGTCCCCACTTCTGTTCTCCCCTGATAACCGTGTTACTCTGCTCCCAAGGGTCACCATTCAGGAGCACACTGGGAGTTAGTCTGCACCTCGAGACCAAAAGTTCAGTTGAAAGTCTTTATAGAGCTTTAAGTGCCTTGGGATGGTAGGGTATGATGTATATAATCAGGATTATATTTATTAGGTTTGCCCTTCCATCCCTTTCCCCCCTGTTCTGTTCACCAGTGTTACAAAAGAAAAAAGACCAAACAAATAGCAGCAAATCAGCAAAACACGAGACATTTCTCTGTACAATATTAGAGGCACATGTTGATGTGATATTCAGTGTGAGAAACGTTTGAATGATGATCTCAAAATGACTTTATTCCAATGATTTTATGACTTTGTCTGCCTAGTATTAAAACCTGGCAGTGTTTAGCCATAGCTAAAGAAGAATTGCTTTTGAATCTTTTGTCAATTTGCTGTGAAGAACCTCCAATGGCTTGAGGCCATGGAGGCAAAATGTGAATAAAAACTGATGTGTTTCTCAGAGTGGATTTAAACTGAACCACAGTGGAAGATCCCAGTTTTTTTTTTGGCATTTCCCACAACAAATCCAGCGATTAGTCTGCATCTCTGTTGCTCATAATCTTCAAATCTTGTTTGTGCAGCAGCAACATGATGCCTTGAAAATCCCATAAAAAGAGACACTAATAGGTTTGATATGTTTCTTTCATACGCTTTCTGTATTTTTGGTGTTTTAAATAAATGAAATAAATCAGTTTGTTAATGTCTCTCGCCTCCCTCACATTGCCTTTTACAGTACTTGCTTTACATTTTAGGATCAGCATGTGGAGCCGACCCGCTGTAGTTCTTTGTAGTTTAATAGTTTCTGATAAACATGTTTTAATAAAGAAGTTAATTGCTAAACTTATTTAAAGAAAATGTGCAACAATTTCGAAAAGATCCGTTTATTGGGTCAGTTGCTAAGAGTTAGAAGACAAGTCAATACCACTTTCATGTCTGTACGGTAAATAGAAGATTACAGCCAGGAGAGGGTTAGCTTAGCTTAGCACGTTATACCGTGTTTGTTTAATTTGTATAAAAACCCAAGTGTCTCCGCTGGCTGGACACAAACCTTTTCACACTTCTGTCTTTGTTAAGGATTAAAGTGAGATGTAACATGTTAATTAGTGAGCTCTATAAATCAGTCCCTCCAGAAAAACGCGATTATGCGATCACATAATTCAATGCATAATCAGCCAAAGTCCGCATATTTATGTGGGGGCCGCATTTTTTTCAAATACGCCGCACTTTCGCCGCATAAATTGTCGATTTCCGCGCAAAATATGCGGGGCTTGTATGATTTCATAATCCCTGCTTTTTCGTCACATATATCTTAGCAGAAAGTTGAAAAATGTTGCGTTTGCTTGACACAAGAGCAGCCATTTTCCCCTGTTGCCATGGGAACGTTATGAAGTGACATAATTACGCGACGTGAATATCATCAAAAAGCATTTTTTTTTCTCTTTTTCATCAAACCGCAGTTTTTGCAAGTTCCCACAATTTCATCGCATAAAATTGCATAAATATCCTGCACATTCCATCGCATTTTTAAGAAAACTTGCCGCATAATCAAGGATTTTTGCCCGCAACAATCAGAAAAAAACTCCGCATTTTTCTGGAAGGACTGTTTAATGGTTGTATATTTGGATTATGTTACCTTTGGACAGAGCCAGGCTAGCTGTTCGCCCCCTGTTTCCAGTCTTTATGCTAAACTAAGGTGAACGGCTGCTGGCTCTAGCTTGATATTAACTGAGTGGTATTGATCTTTTTATCTAACTTTAGGATGTCGAACTATGGCTTTAAGTGCATGTTTTTAAGTAAAATTGGTTTTACATGGCTCTGTAGAGTCACTTATTCATGGCTGACTGTGCTGTCTGATTGGGTTAAACTGTATTTGAGTGAGTGTGTATGAGTTTGTGGTGAAGAAGAGCTTTTATTTGACACTTTAGCATTCCTCATATACATCTCTGTGCCCCTAAAACCTGTCCAGAGTGTGTTGACTCTATTATCAGTCCGGTGCTGAAATGTTACACCGCGACAGCAAATACGTAACATGAACTTCCTTTCACCACATCTCTCTCTTCTTCTCTATTTCTTCTCTCTCATCTTCTTTCCTTCTTTCTCTCCCCTTCTTTTCTCTCTCACTATATACACGTGATCATTTGCTGGCATTCATACAGACTCACGCATGTCCACCACACACAGGAACACACACACACACACACACACACACATCCCTGCCTACCTACCTGCATTGAAACCTGAGAGTGTGTCGGTGAAATCACTGTCATATTTCTCGGGCTGATGGAACATTCTGCTCAGGTCTGAAAACATAATAAATAGAGGGCCGCACTGTCTGCTCTCGGCTTTAGCACGTATTCGTAATGTGATCATTCTCGAACCCGCAACCTCCTCGGGTGCTTTTATCGTCGGCTTGGGTCACAACATCAGAGCTACAGGGATAGAGCTACAACAGGATACTTAAGTCCTCTCTTATGTTGTCCCAAATTTAAATAAAAATGATCTTAAAATCATCAGCAACCTCAAGTCTACTTTTTTTAGTCTCACACTTTTTTTTCTCATTACCAATTCATTTGAAATAGGCACCGATTGCTGGTCTACAACTCATGTCTTGTAATACCATTGGCAAAACAGGAATTACGATTATGATTATATAGAGATTAAGAACACCGTGTGCGTGCGTGCGTGCGTGCGTGCGTGCGTGCGTGCGTGCGTGCGTGCGCGGAGTTGTTGTGTCAGCTGAGGACTTGGCTGTAGGTTCCTCATCGAGGTCTGTGTAGGTGTTGAGGGAACATGTCATCAGAGGGATAGAGCTGTTTGGAGTGTCAATGGGGTGAGGGCTTAGAGGGTATGTGTGTGTGTGTGTCCGTGTGTGTAGTCAGGTTTATGTGTGTACGTTGCCCTGCCGTTTACCTTTTGGCTCACCTAAATGTCTACGTCCACTCGTCTTTCTTCTCCTCCCACTCATCCTCCTGCCCCGCTCCTCGTAGCCCCCAGTAAGTCACCGAGGTATTTCCACAGCAGCGTGTCAGTGTTAATATTTACTCTGATCTCATGGCTGGATGCAGGAGCTCCTCCTTGTCGCCCAACCTCTCATAACTCCTCGGCCATGTTGTCCATTCTGAACGTCACAACTGGATGTATGAAAATAGAACTGGCTAAAATAAAACTCCTGTAGATCATTATTGTTTTATTTTTTAAATGTGTGTGCTTGTGTTTGGATTCTACACCAAAGATTATAGCAATGTTTGCATTTAAACAATCAAGTTTTTAATTCCGCAGAGGCCATCACTTTTACATTAACATTGCCATCAGGTGTAATGTTACACAACTGTTATTTACAAATGGAAAGCATTGCATTGTGGGAGGTTTAGCCAAAAGTAGTATACATGTCATGAACACTAATTTTTGAGAGCCCCATATATTTTATATATATTTCTCTCTTAGTATTTGGACACGCAAATAAAAATTATGGACTGTAAATACTGATATCTTCTATAATAACCCCTTCAAACGGTATTGTCAAGACCACCTAAACCGAGTCCAAGTCATCACCAAGACCAGAGTGTATCAAGACCGAGGCAACACCCAAGACTCTGAGGGGTTGAGACCGAGTCAAGACCAAGACCAAGACCAGACCAGACCAGTGTGATATTCCCACACTGCATGACACGATAAAATGTGGAAAATTCTAACAATAGGCACTCCTCAAATTGATCTGAAAAATCCACATTCACATAAAAAACACCCACAGAAAACAAATACTGTAAATATTCTTCCTCATTCACCTCTTTTATTGCCACAAGTGTATCGTTAGAAATGACTTGATAAAATAATCAAAAAATATTGCAGAGGTGAATTTTATGTGTAGGAAATGGGATTATCAGTAACCCATTTTCAAACTAGAAATGAGTCAAGTTATTGGTTGCATTTGAAGCAGGAAGTTTTGCATCCAATCACAGTAATGACGTTAACACATAAATCAGACAACGCACAGGCAGTTTAGTGATATCCCTGCAGTTGTGGTCTTGAAATATAATCCTAAATCCTCTTTATCTTGAGACCAAGACAGATCTCGAGTACTACAACGCTGCCTTCAAATAACTAGATTGCACATAGGGAGGGACAGCCTTTGACACTACACAGGTGTAACTAATATTAGCCTATCAATAAGGGCTGATATTATGGCATTTCATTTAGATAGTCTAATGCAGGGCCCTTGTTTTGACTGGTCATTGCAGGAAAAGCCCAGATGTAACTAATAACAACACTAACGATGGCTCCGTATGCGTAATACCATAAGACCTTGGAACCGGCACACCTGCTTGGGAGGCATCCCTAATTAATGTTATTAATTACACCTGTGCCTTTCCTGCTGTCTAGCATGTCTAACATCTCTACCTGCTTAGTGCTCAGCTAGCCATGGCCCATCTTTATTCTGCGTGGCAGGAATCTGGACACAGATAGATAGATAGATAGATAGATAGATAGATAGATAGATAGATAGATAGATAGATAGATAGATAGATAGATAGATAGATAGATAGATAGATAGATAGATAGATAGATAGATAGATAGATAGATAGATAGATAGATAGATAGATAGATAGATAGATAGATAGATAGATAGATAGATAGATAGATAGATAGATAGATAGATAGATAGATTAGATAGATAGATAGATAGATAGATAGATAGATAGATTAGATAGATAGATAGATAGATAGATATAGATAGATAGATAGATAGATAGATAGATTAGATAGATAGATGATAGATAGATAGATAGATAGATAGATAGATAGATAGATAGATAGATAGATAGATAGATAGATAGATAGATAGATAGATAGATAGATAGATAGATAGATAGATAGATAGATAGATAGATAGATAGATAGATAGATAGATAGATAGATAGATAGATAGATAGATAGATAGATAGATAGATAGATATAGATAGATAGATAGATAGATAGATAGATAGATAGATAGATAGATAGATAGATAGATAGATAGATAGATAGATAGATAGATAGATAGATAGATAGATAGATAGATAGATAGATAGATAGATAGATAGATAGATAGATAGATAGATAGATGTAGATAGATAGATTAGATAGATAGATAGATAGATAGATAGATAGATAGATAGATAGATAGATAGATAGATAGATAGATAGATAGATAGATAGATAGATAGATAGATAGATAGATAGATAGATAGATAGATAGATAGATAGATAATAGATAGATAGATAGATAGATAGATAGATAGATAGATAGATAGATAGATAGATAGATAGATAGATAGATAGATAGATAGATAGATAGATAGATAGATAGATAGATAGATAGATAGATAGATAGATAGATAGATAGATAGATAGATAGGTAGATAGATAGATAGATAGATAGATAGATAGATAGATAGATAGATAGATAGATAGATAGATAGATAGATAGATAGATAGATAGATAGATAGATAGATAGATAGATAGATAGATAGATAGATAGATAGATAGATAGATAGATAGATTTCCCAGAATGCTTTCACACCATGGAACCTGTTTTATACAGCAGCAGTGAAAAAGTAAAGTTGGAATAGACCTTTTTCAAGGCGGACATGTTGACATGTCATAGTAGGAAAAGCACAGGTGTATTCAAAACCATTAATGATGGCTGCATTCCACTTAGGAGAGGTCCTGGTATTGTGCATGCTGACTCACTGAAATAGCTTACTGGGACACTTGATGGAATTGAGCCATCGTTAAGGTTATCAATTTCAGCTGTGCTTTTCCTACTATGACAAGTCCAAAAAGGTCCATTACGCTTCCGCAAATGTAAACATTTCGGCTATAAGGGTGTTAGGTACTGTAACCTTAGACTCACAGATGAGCAGATGTGCACACTTCCTACATCTAATCAATCTAATCGTGCTGGCCTTGCTTAAGAGAGCTGATTGGTTGATTCAACTCCTGTAGGGAGGTGGGTTAAAAACGGACAAACTAGGAAAGAAAAGTCTATTTTTAGAGTGGAGGAGAAGTAGCCTTCAAGTTTTAAGTTTCACATCTCTTATTCAAAACTAGGGATGCACCGAATCCAGGATTCGGATTCGGCCGAGTATTGGGCTTTTTGACGGGGTTCGGTTTTTCCACCGAACCGAACCCTACGCTTGCACTACGCTGGTCAACGTGATGACGCCGCCGTTGATTACGGGAAGGTGTTTACGTAGGTGGACCGTTCAATGCAGCAGGCTGTGAGAGAGTGAAACTGGAACTCGTGAGCAGAAAAAGTGTTGTTTGGCAGTACTCTCAATCAAAAGAAGGCCATTCAAGTCCAGCTACATGTTCAATTTGCAATGCCGATTTGTCTCGTGGTGGCGAGGACCCTAAACAATACACATCATCGCTGCTGTTAAAACATTTGCGTATGAAACATCCGAAAAAATATGAGTTGTGCATGAAGTAATCTAAAGACAGCAGCCAAAATGCAGCATCTTCAGGTAGGCAAAGGAAGGACAGTCACAGCTAAAAACTTGTGTTAACCAGACGACCATTACCAGTTTCATTACTTCATTAATGTGTTTACTGTGTTAATGGACTGAGGATGGGAGTAGGATTCGGTTTTTGGTTTTGGATTCGGCAGAATCAAAACCAAAAAAATTTGGAAAGTTTATGTAAATAACACTTGCCTGCTGGCTTCTGCTCTCTGCTGTTGTTGCTGCTGCTGCTACCGGCAGTAAGACGAGTGCTTAGGGACGTCTACAAATTACAACACCGAAAAGAGATACAACAAAATATTTCTTAATTTAATGATTAAATAAGGTAGTGTCTCCAAACTTACCTCAATTATAACTTGTCTCCTACTAGTTGTACAACAGCACTCTTTTCAGTGTTGTAATTTGTAGACGTTGCTAAGCACTCGTCTTACTGCCGGTAGCAGCAGAGAGCAGAAGCCAGCAGGCAAGTGTTATTTAAATAAACTTCTGGTGTACTTACAAACTTTCCAATCCATCGTTTTATGAGTGCATAACCTATATGTACTAGTGTAGAAGTTTGGTATCATTTTGGGTATTAAGTAGTGGGGTAATGTACAAGATACACTCTTGGATCCATTAGCGCCTGCACTAAGCTATTCAGCTGATAACACTAACTCGCCCAATGTTCGACCCAGGTGAAAAAAGCTTCTGGGGGGGGTTGTTTGGCTCGAGGTCGTGGTGCAAAGGACCCTAGGGTGAAATTACTCCAAACCATCACTTTAACCAGTGGAAAATCTGGATTCGGTGTATTTCTATTCAAAACACAACCGGACCCTGCCACAGCAATGCATTATGGTCTATTTTTGGTCTCCTTGCCTCCTCTGAGAAGAATTTCTTTGTCTATAGTTGTTGAACATTGGTGCAAAATGGCAATTTCAGGGGCGCCCTAGTAGCCCGACTGGTTGATTGTGTGCCCAATGTACAAAGGCTCAGTCCATACCGCAGCGGCCGCAAGTTCGATTCTGACCCGTGGCCCTTTGCTACATGTCATTCCACCTCCCTTTCCCATTTCCTGTCTTCACATGTTGTGTCAATTAAAGGCCTGAAATGCCCAAAATATAATCTTAAAAAAGAAAAAAAATGGCAACTGCGGAAAGATGGCCTTATGCTTTTATTCTGACAGACTAACAGCCAAACCTGACATTTGATTTATAAAATCTAAAAAAAAGCCAAATATTTTATCAGAAAAGTGCTCTGCACCCAACAAAAGGAGCTCAAATGCTGTTTTGTGTTTGAGGGTTGAATTTCTCTCTAATCTTTAGCCATTTCTACATGTGCGTGCATGCTTCTCTGTGCATTAGTATGTGCGATGTGTTTATCTTTTCAAAGCGGCGTCTCCATGGAGCTGACTTGTCTGGGTCAAACCTCTGGGTCACAGGGTCGTGAACCCTGGGGGAAACTTCAAGCTGCTGCCTCCCAGCAGGAGAGAGAGAGAGAGAGAGAGAGAGAGAGAGAGAGAGAGAGAGAGAGAGAGAGAGAGAGAGAGAGAGAGAGAGAGAGAGAGAGAGAGAGAGAGAGAGAGAGAGAGAAGGCCCAGTCAGTCTGCTCAGCAGATCAGCTTCAGATGAACCACAGCGCTGCACTGCACGGAACTCACTACCGTGTAGAAAAACAAGAACAATACATCCATGGGAATAAAAATGTCAGTTTTGTCCCAGCTTGTGTCCATGTTTAGGTAAAAGTTAAAGCTACATTGTGTAAGAATTTCTCCCATCTGGCGGTGAAATTGTATATGACAACCAACTGAATATTACTCTCTAGCCCTTCCTCCTACGGTGGCCAAACCCAAAATGAGCTCTCTCCATCGTTTACACGCAGCTGTTCTAGCCACTCCAATATTAACTTTGGTCTTGTTGCTTTGCCTGTCGCGTTGCTGTTTTAATTCTCTTTTTCGCCTTCCCTGGTGAGTAATCTCTCCCTGGGATTCGCCACGGTGCCAATAGGTGTAAGAGGGCGAAATGCGGAGGTATGTCCCTCTTTGGCTAATGTATTTTAAAGATGGAGGACTCGCTTGTATGTATTCTGAATGATTCTGAATGGCAGATTCGACGCGTACGAGAATACTTTGATTAGTTGGTGGAGGTAATTACACATGAATGAGCACATATTTGTGAAAGAACAAAAGTTTTTTTGCTAAGAATCAACTCAAAATATTACACAATGTAGGTTTAATTTGTATAAATCCTGGTTTTGTGTTCAGGGTTCAACAATGAATAATTTTTTCACGATCATCATCGTATCATACATTACGTTATCGTGCTGCTAAAGTGTTTGCATAAAACATGTTTCATTTGCAGTTATTGTAGGTTTAGAAAACTAAAAAATAGAAATGTTCCAACTCAAACTCTATGACTCTATATCTAGAAATAAGGGTACCTAAATATGTATGCGGTCAAACAAATTACACATAGAAACCGCTGTCCACTTTCAATATGAAACTTTAACTCATCTCTGACACTGTCCATGATGTGTTTATACATTGTAAATTAAGATCAAAATTTTATTATATATCATGTTGGCAGCCCTGTGGGTTGGGTCGCCTTCATATGCTACAAAAGAGGCAGCCTTGTTAGTACAATATTTGTATAGTTTGTTGTCTGCTGTCCCTCTAACCCTCACCAGAATGAGTTTCAAAGTACTTTCTCAGTCCTCCGGTTCTTTCTTGTGTTTTTCCCGATTCATTGTTTTCTCTGCTATTACAGCGGACTATCAGACTTTTAATTGGCCCCTGGCAACAATTTGACAGTCGATAGAGCAACGACCCTCATTAAACACCTATTCCGCTTCCATTTGGTGTCAAGAGAGAAAACAATCAGCAGAGTCTGACTTTTGATTGAGAACAATGATGATTTAGTTAAACTGAAAATCCAATGCCTCCCTCGCTCAGCCCTGCGATCAGCACAGAAAAACACCTTATCCAGTCGATCCTATACAAAAAGAAAGCGAGAAAAGGAGAAAAGCTGGCTCCTTTTTTTCTTTATCCCCAAAGCAGGATAACAGCCAGCGTTAGGGGAATATCCACGCCTGCCAATTGCAGTAATGGCCCCTAATTCCAAATTAATTCAGTCTAAATGAACTGTCAGAGGGAGATTGATTTGTTGGAGCTGCTGTCTTGATGAGTGCTGTCGTGGGAGGGGGTGATTAGGCGCTGAGGCCTGCGTCGCTCTTCCACAGCCTGAGGCTATGAGGTAAGATTTTTCTTCTATTTTATTTCATTTTTTTTAGACCTGGACCTGAGCAGTGGCAACACCAGCTGTTTCTGGGATGACAGGTAAGGGGACATGTGGCCACTTGGGGATGACGTCCACTGAGTAGGTGGAAGTGGGCAGCAAACTGGGGCACATTTGATGGGACAATCTGACGCTGAGGGGGAGGTTGATAAGGTTTCTGAAGTGTGTGTGACTTGTATAAAGAGTTCCTGCAGAAACACCCACAAAGACCACCTCGTTTTCAATTACTTTCACCGTTATGTCTTGTGTGTTTCTTTGTGTTTCACCTATAAATTAAATGCCAGCCTCCTCCACACCAAGAAGTTGCTTCTGCATATAGTTTCAGGCTTTTTTTTCCCCCTTTGAAGACAACCTTATTAATAGGCTCTCTTCAAAGTTAATTAGCTGTGGAAACGAGGCCAGGGGCACTGGCGTTTCTACCCCAGAGGACTTTGCTATCCCCGCTGATTCCCGGGCTAGGCTAATTATTTCCCAATAACCTTACTTACTGGCCATGCTCACTCCTCTGGGCCTGAGCCTAACAAGCGTCACCCTACGACTTGAGAGGCTGTTCTGCTTGGAAGTTTTTGAGCCACCTGCCTCGCTGCATGCCCGCCACCGCAGAGATGATTTCCCTCCTCTTCCTCCTTCCGAGAGGAAGCGAGTTCCGAAAGCTCTCGGAGGCGAGAGGGCCGCTGGCTTTCTAAAGGCGCCGCTGTTTGATGTCAAAAATTAAATTCCTTCAAATTCGCCATTAACGCTATTACTTAAAGTATTGGACACACTCCTAAGTATCCCAATGGCATTATGTCTGCTGTCATTAATTTTGCCCTCTCCTGTCAGCTCTCCCTGCAAATATCACTGCAAAAAAATAAAAAAATAAATAGTTAACCTTATTACTCTGGCTGTTTATTTTGACTGTTTATTTACTTTCTTATTTATTTATATATTTCCTCTCCCACACCCAAAGCAGAATTGTCTGCTCTGATACACCGCACATATGAATAAATATGGGCCACATACATATTCTGAGGGCTGAAAAGCTGTTTATCATGCAAAGAGGGAACATCAGAGGCTAAGAGGGGAGGTGGCTAAAATAGGCTGAGCTATTAGAATAGATATTAGAATATATTAGAATATTGGAAATTAAATGTGAACTTGGGATCCTTTGACATACTTGAAGATGAAAGGAGAGAGAAACTAACACACAAGACCAACATTTAAGATAACATTTACCGCATAAAATGGCATTTTCCAGGTGAGAGTCACGATAACTATTGAAATGTCGCGTATCACCGTTTAGAGCAGACATAAATAAAGTCAGTCTATGATCTTTAGTATATATTTCTGACCATGTATACTGTATTTGCCCTATTAATTACTGCATGTGTTTGTTTCTGCAGGAGTGTTTTTCACATTCGGCCGTACTGCATTAATCCCCCTTTAAAGCTGTCCCATTACAATCCTCACTAAGCACTCACCCTGAGGTCGCTGCACTGTACACACACCAACAGACTACCCTCACTAACGCTCAGAGAAACATGTTTTTCTTCTTCATTGATACCGATCATAACAGATTAAATGTGCGGTGTCTTCATAACAACTGAAAGATGCATGATATCTTTGGTAAGTTGGATGTTTTTTTTTTGCAGACTTGTCATGCATCTAGCTTTAAGTGCCGTTAATTCCTGACGGCTTCCAGAACAACACTGGGCTAAGAGATGTTTGTCGGATAAGAAAAAGATCTGCCTTTGACGTGGGATGCTACTTTGTTGTTCTTGTAATCTTTCGCCACTACAATTTTATTTTTCATCAGATCAAGCACAAAGCGAGTTTGGAGTCAAAGGACTTCTTGAGGTTTTAGTGGAATACATATCAGATATTCAGAGGAAAACAGATCACGCACAGCTATTAGTAGCAGCACACATAATCTAATAAATCTAAAAGGATCTTGATATTCTGTGTCATCCCTTGAAGAAGGCATGCCTCTTTTTCCAGTGTGGGATTAGCCTACTAAAATATAACCCATTGGATTTTAGAAAATTAAAACGCTCCTTAGAACGTAAAAAGACATTTCTGCTCCTCATAATATCCTCTATTACTCAAACTGATCCACTCAACCATATTTTATAATCACATTTACAAAGTTACTGAGATGAGGTAAAAAAAAGAAAACTGAATTACCAATGTTATTTTATGTCAATGGGCTAAAACATACAAAAGCACCAGTATGGCCTTGTAATGGCAGGCTGAAATTAACACAAATAAAGTTAAAGATGGCCCCATGTAGGAGTTGGAGCTATTTGTTAACACCATTTTCTTGGGAAAACACTTTTGTCCTTATGTGTACGTTGCAAAAACTGGCTTCACTTCAGCAAGAAGAAATCTTCTGCATTAAAAAAAGTATAAAAACATTGGCAGTTTTTTTTGGCAGAGATTTTATACTTTATATAAAATCTCCAAGAGTCACATTTGCCAACCTGAAACCTCCTGCATGCAGCAAAATATTATTTTAGAATGATAAAACACAGATGCAGACATGAATTGGCTTGGGATAGGGAACTTGTCCATACTTAGAGGCAGGTGGTTATATATCGCACTGTCTGGATAACTTGCAGGGACACACTAGCTGTGTGTATTAAAGTGCACTGCAGTATTGCCTTTTTCTGCTTGCAGTCTCAGCTTGTACAGCTACCCGAGGTGGTCAGTCTTTTGTGATGGTTAAACTGGATCAAATGAGAACAGATTTATTGATCTGATTATCAAATCTGACCACAAATGCTCAAGACTTTCTGCAGATATTTTTTAAATGTAAGCCTTTCGGGGGGTATAGCCTCTGAATAATGAATTACATATTTCCAAAAAAAAGGTTATCTTCTCACTGAAATGGTGATAAAAATATACTTATAAAACAATGAAAATCACTCATCAGACTGTGGTACACAAAGGCCACGATGACTATATGAGAATTTACAGTATCTCATACTTAATCTGTATTTATTTTGTGATATGAAATATAGATTTGAGCGTCATTCATGCATCAAAGTTGATAATAATGTTCAGAAGGCACCAGACTGTCCACTAGATTCAACATGATGCAAGCCAGTTCAATAAAAACACAACAGCATATTTAAGTTCTTTTTTTTTGTACAAATTGAAAATCAAAACCAACATGTTAGAATAAAAATAAACACAACACATGAATTCTCTTCTGTTCTTCCCATCGTCCATAATCTATTTCCACCAGAACTTTCCTTTTGTCCTCCCATAATGCACCTGGGACCATAATAGAACCCGGCCATCTCATTTCCCTGATGGAGCGCCGCTCTGCCTGACACCACTGTCCACACACTCGTTAACAACTTTACGCCTCCGGTTGCCCCCGGCTATGCGCTGGATGGATAGACGGGCCCGACGTCTCCTTGTCCGTCCCTCTCTCTTCCTCTTCCTCCTCCTCTCTTCCTCTACGTCCTGCGCAATAACAGTTCCCCTTCTCCTCCTCCACAGCTCCGCTGCGATTCTTCTGTTTCTTTGTTGTTTTACCTCATTTGTTCAAGAACTCTGAGCTATTCTGCTTTAAGCCTGCTCTTTGATCAATACAGAGTGGGGCTTTCTGACTGCATACATCCTGCACCATGGCAGCTTAGCCTATCAATACTATTTAAATTCTCCTTACGGCCCCAAACAAGCTGCTGCATTATTTAGCAGGCGTGCGGTCAATTGCACATTATCTACACAACATTAACAGGTAAATGGTGCTGGTGTGGAATCTGTCTGACAGTGGTCGTTGAGCGATGTGGCTACTAGCATCTTTGTCACACTGGGCGGTCAATATGGTGGGTTTAGTCTCTGAATCCAATGTGCAGATCTGCTTATCTGTCTCCAATTTCTATGACATTTTCTAAAAAAAAAAAATTTTTCGATTGCTAAACGACAGCGGGCACAACTGGAGTCACGGGTGCAAAACTCTAACTACAGTCTGCACAGCAGCAGTTCGTGTGGACCAAACTCTAGTTCGTTTTTCATCGCTTGAACAAACTCTACACACTTATCCCATGACTTTAACCACATAGTGCACAACACTGTGGATTTACAGTACTTTGTTCAAATGCTAACACACTGCTGTCAAAACTGTTACATATGTACCTTTAGTTTTTTCCCCAGTAATTCCATAAATTACCAGAGACAAAATTGAAGAAAACTGCTGATTTTCATTCCTTCTTGTTTATATTGGTATATTATAGAATCTATATTTTTTCCTTAAATAAACTATTGAGTAGTGTCAAGTCACTCAAATTATTCAAACTGTAAAGATGAGAAAGTTTGTAATTTGTGTATTGGGGTTTGATGCTAGTGTTTTTACTCTCAGTGTGTTCTGAGTGACAGTGTGTGTTATAGTGAGGATTGTTCTGAGTGAGACGTGTGTGTTAAGAGTTGTGTTGCTGTGAATGAGTTTTGCAGGTGATGTGAACTGTTTAGCCTGAGGTTACTGTTGGTAATGCAGACTGGAGTTAGAGTTTTGCACACGTGACTCCAGTTGTGCCCACTGTCGTTTAGCAATCGAAAAAAGTGTAAGACAGAGGAATGCTGGTGTCTTTGAGAAGAGGAAAAACTTCAGAGTACAGATAATTAGAGAAAAAAACAGCCACAACATGCTGTTACAAACTGCAAGTAAACACTCTCTTTGTTACAGTCTCAGTTTCCTTTGTTGCCCCCCCCTCCCTACTAAATTGAACAACCTTGTTCAATCCGAAGCAGCAACACAGCCATAAGTATAATGTACTTCTAGATGTAGGAAAGAATGGGCTACAATAAAAGCCGGGTCTCATTTAGTGAGGAAATGTTTTCCCATCTCCTGAGTTGAAAGGGGAAATATTCATTAAGGAATAAATCAAATGAGCCATGACTTGCGACAAGGTTGCAGCGGAAATTCAATTTGTATTCATAAACAGCCACAAGCAAGGAGGTAATAATTCAGAGGAGTTGGGTTACTGAAGCTGTTTGCTACTTGTTATTTAAAAGACCTGTGTGTGTGTTTGTGTTTGTGTGTGTGTGTGTGTGTGTGTGTGTGTGTGTGTGTGTGTGTGTGTGTGTGTGTGTGTGTGTGTGTGTGTGTGTGTGTGTGTGTGTGTGTGTGTGTTTCCTGCACTAAATGAAATGATGAAGTCTGCGAGATCTATTAGTGGTGATCATTTTCCAAGTATTGTTTAAACTCTAAACTCAATCACGCTAAACAAGCACCAGTGCTAATGTTCTTTCATGAATTTACATACATACATTTGTGAATTGTTTTGCCAGACTTCGTTATTAAAACTATTGTATCGCTGGTTTATTAAATGAAAGTCCTTCACATGTGAAGTAAATAGTTTTTCCTCCATAATTTCGCATTTTGAAAATTAGCACTTATAAACTAAAAAACAATCACAATCTTCGCAGTCATTTGCTGAAATACTGACAGAAAAAAATGGATGCAGTAGAGTCAGGAAGTCTTTACCTGCTGTGGATAAATGTCTGACCGTGTAAATTTGCTTAATTGGAGTATGCGAGGACACAACATCTAAGTTTGGTCCAAAAGCAACTATCGAATAACTCCAATAATCATCATTTCATCTCTCTGCGTCCTGCAAATCCAAACAGCCCTGATTGCTAAATACACTTAGAAATAGAAGATGTTTCCATTACTCAGGTGTCATGCACTCACACTCTTAGATGGGCTTAGTCTGTCTGCCTCTCCTCCCTCTCCACCACTTCCACTACCTCCTATAACAATGGTTATGTATTGACTGTCCACTGGCCCACTGTTTACTGCTTAGACTGTTTACCCTGTTAACTGGCTATATTAGCCCATATGCAACCCCTCCCTTTATCCCTTTATCCTTGCACTATTGGACTCATTTGCACTACCACCATGACACACACTCTCATAGAGCGCCTTACCACAGAGCACCTTATGCACAATATAATTGCCCTGTCACTGCAATCGTCTCATGCTTATACATCCCTTAGTACATTCATGTGGATTTTTGTATTTAGTTTATTTAGTATCTTTTCTTTTATTGTCCATATTATTCATGTGGATTTGTTTGTTTTTTGTTATTTGTTATTTTTTATTTTATCATCCTGTTATGATGTGTATGTTGTGTGTGATGTCTGTAAGCTATTGGGACCTTGAATTTCCCCTTGGGGATCTATCTATCTATCTAGAAGACACAATCTATCATTCGCATCACATTGCATGAGCAGACGCATACTTCTGATATGCACTAATCACTCTGCCCTACTGTAATACTCCATAGCAGCTTTGTTTTTTCCTATCAGAAGACTCTAATAAGAACCAAGTTCCTGGTTGTTTGGGTTGGGTGGGAACTAAGCATAAATAATCCAAAGACACATTACGTAATACTTTATTTTGTATTTTTAATCCTGTGGCGTTATTTTTGTCTTGTATTTTCCTTTTGTGCCAAAAAGACAAAATAGCAAAAACGTTTACAAAATGTAGAAGAACTTCACCTGCAGTTATGTTCATAATAACGTCACTCTCAACAATTCCGTAACAAGGTGGTTTGCTTGGGTTTTAGTAGAGTTGTGTTGGTGAGAAATGTGTTCTGTATTGTGACATGAATAAATAAAAGAAATAATTGTAACAGAAAAAAAGGGAGTACCTCTGGCCAGCACATCGTGTGATAAAAGGGGATAGCAGTTTAGTTGTACATATGTTTCTTTTTACATAATCTTCACACTATTTGCATTGATTTGATAATCATCTGATATTTGATTGGTTTGGGTTTTTTAAAGGAAAAAGTAGTTTTTTTTGCACGTGTGTGTCTTGTTAAACATTGACTTTTGTTCGCCCCAACAAAGACAAATGTCTTTCTTGTAGCCCTTCCGTTCCCTACAAATCCCCCTATCCTACTGCACAACACTGGCAACTTACATGCACATAGTTGGAAAGCACATGAAACCAAAGGCCAAGGTCTGGTTGGTGCACATCTCCTTTGTTACTTTTTAACCGCTCTTATTCAAGCTAACCCCTCCATCCTCACACACAGCCGGAGACTCTTCTGTTCTCACAGTGTCTGCTAGAATAAAAAATACATTAAAAAAAAGAACAACAAACATATTTAGAGCAGAGAGAGAAAGGAGGAGAGATGGAAAGAGGATGAGTCCTCTGCTGTGTTAGAGGGGCCGCCAAAATCCATTACCTAAGTGTTCTTTATCTTTTCCATATGCTTTTGTTGTCTAATCTATCTCTGCAAATCCTGGGTTCAGAAAACAAACGAATGGATCAGTCCTGCCGCCTGCTGCAACCAAACGTGCCACTGCAGACACCACAGAGGCACACTGCTGCAGCACGGCCCAGAGGCCGGGGGCAGAAGTGCACAAAGGGATGGATGGATGGATGGATGGATGGATGGATGGATGGATGGATGGATGGATGGATGGATGGATGGATGGATGGACGGATGGACGGATGGACGGACGGATGGAGATAAGTAATAGGGTGTCGAAGAAAATCAGAGACAGCAGCTGGAGGAATTCGAGGACAGGAGACGGAGTTGCTAACTCTACTTTCTGCTCTGTCGGATCCTCTACTTTGGCCTTCGCATCCTTGATCCTGTCGGCTTTTACTCCAGCAACCCCCCCTCCCCCCACTCCCTCCTTCCCTGCTCTCTTCTTTTAAGGAGGATTGGAGTTTATTCCAGACAATCCACCCCAGTTCAGGAAGTGGAACGAGAGGGACTCAGGGAAATGCGGGATCATGGACGGACTTCCGAAGGGGGGGAAATCGTATCACAATAGTGCTGGGACTCTTATCAGATTTAAGTGAAGGGGTTTGCGGTTTAGAAAGCCAAGAGCTCGGGCTCAGTGGTAAACTTTTAGGTTGGTGGGGGGGATGCATGATTATTGAAATGGGTTGAGCCCTTAGAGAGAGAGAGCGAAAAACACAGAGGCGCATCATGCGCCACTACTGCACCCTGATTAGCTCTTAGCTAACACTGAAACAAGATGCAAACTGCTTTGCTATTTGCAGACTCCATATAAACAACAGTAGATAACAGGTTATTATAAATGCCACTGTAGTTACTGGTAGAGAAGGACGTCCCTCCAAGATTCTAACTTTAACTACTGCAAACCCAGACCAGAGTCAGACCCAGACCTAAACTGCTGGGACAGAGACACTCTCCGAAATTAAAAGAAATACACCTACAATATACAAATACAAATACATAGAAATACACCAGGCTCAAGTCCACTAACATGATATATCTTATTTGATTAGTCCAGACACAAACAGAAATGTAAAAACTACAGTTTGTGGTTTTAGCGGGAGTTACATGCTGTAAGGCTAACTTGTGATAATTCACTGCTTCCTCCACAACAGAACAAATATTTGATATAAAACTACCTACTTCACTGTAGGGCTGGGCAATATATCAATATCGTGATATGAGACTAGATATCGTCTTAGATTTTGGATATCGTAATATTATATACTGTTTCCACCTGTAAACCTAGTCTAGTTGCTAAGCTACGCTAATTACATCCCAGCTTTCCATACCTGGAGCAATAGTTCACCTCTTGGGGAAATTCACTTATTCACTTTCTTGTCAATAATCTATAAATGATCACTTTTCATAACTGTAAATATGAAGCTACAGACAGCAGCTGGCTAGCACTACCCAGCCTAAAGACTGCAAACAGGGGGACACAGTTAGCCTGCTCTCTCCAAAGGTAACTAACTCTGCCTGTTATTACCTCTAATTGACATACTGTTTCCTTTTTTTTATTTTTTTACAGTTTTTTTACAGCTATTTACACACGTTTTCAACACATCTCAAAATGAAACATTTACATCAAATGGCAAACACTTTTATCATTATAGTACATTTCTGGATATACCATGAGCACACTGTTATTCTTAATCTTTTGAATTTCATAGGCTTATATTTCCAGACAATGTTCTAGAGTGAAAGTAATTTGATCTGCTGAGAGTGGTTGAAAAGTACACTGTAAACACCAATGCAATGTTAAAACAGAAAATATGTATTGGGCATATCATTACTGTTATAACAGTAGCACAGTGTTGTATACAGTGGCATACAAGAAAACAAAACCATGAACATATGTAAACCAAAAGTATCATTTACTGTATTGAATAAAGAACACATTTGTGTGTGTGTGTGTGTGTGTGTGTGTGTGTGTGTGTGTGTGTGTGTGTGTGTGTGTGTTTGTGTGTGTGTGTGTGTGTGTGTGTGTGTGTGTGTGTGTGTGTGTGTTTGTGTGTGTGTGTGTGTGTGTGTGTGTGTGTGTGTGTGTGTGTGTTTTTTGGGTGGGAGGGGGGCAGTGATCAATAAGTGTGGCTCTCCTTCCTTCTCTTCTTTGCCTTGCTCCTCTTCTTCCTCCTCCTTTTGTTCCAACTCTTCCTCTTTGAGCTCGTCTTCGTTGTCGTCCCCTGCCTCCCTTGCTGTCTGTTCACTGTTGGCATCCATTGTTAGTGTCAGGTAATCTGACCTTTGACCTATTAAGGGCTCAATTAGTGTTTGCACATGTGAGGAGTGGGTGTGTTTTGATTGGTGTGGGTTTGGAAAAGGAAAGCAAGTCACTTCCTGTTAGATTTTTTTGTGTCTCAGAGAATTGTGTGTAGGGTTTTGAAAAAGGTGTTTTTTTGTTCGAAAACAAATTGTAAAAATGAAGATTGCTTTAGTGCACAAACATGAGGTAACACGTTTCCCCAAATGTCCCTTAATTCATTTACAATCAATGCCTTAACATGACTTTTTTTAAGTGTATATGTAAACGCAGCCTTCTGGGTTAGCCACTGAATGGATTTATGATTTTAGCACACAGGTGTATGACGTCAAAAAAGCCTATAGATGCTCTTTTTCCTGTGTTTAATATCAGTTAACTGCAGACAAATGACACGCTGGAGCACAGCCACACACTTCTTTAATGCTTCAAACCCCCCCCCCCCGTCACGCTGTAGGCTAAACTAGCTAGTGATCAGTCCCAGTCATTAAGCCCAGCAGCAGCAGCATGCTGTGTGAACAAACATCCCTAATCACAGCCTCTTAAAGACTCCTAATGAGTCTCTGCTAATTAGGCCTCTCTCTCGGAGTCAATCTTTTCTTTCTCTGCCTCACTCTGTTAGCCCAGCCTCATTTGTCTGCTATAGATTAGTGGATGGAGGGGCCATGTGTGTGTGTGTGTGTGTGTGTGTGTGTGTGTGTGTGTGTGTGTGTGTGTGTGTGTGTGTGTGTGTGTGTGTGTGTGTGTGTGTGTGTGTGTGTGTGTGTGTGTGTGTGTGAGACGGAGGTTGGGCTAAATCAGGCTATTGAAAATCATCAGTAGTTAAAGTGAGGGTTTAGGATGGAAAGTCATCAATGATTAAAGGTGAGGTTTCGCCTTCTCTGCTAACAAATGAAACCATGACTCCTGCTAGGTTACAATAACTCAAGGTTGCATTAGCTAGTTTGCGGACGTGTTAACACTTCCAAATATCATTGTACTTTTTAAAAAAACTTTTTTTGGTTCTAGTGGAAAACACGGTCACAAAACATGCTCTGGGGACGTAACACAAAGTAGTCAATTTAAAATGAGATGAAACAGCTGTAAGCAGGACATGGTTGCAAATTATAGCTGATAAGTGAATACTATAAAATAAATTATTATTTGTTAAAATTGTACCAGGGGGGGGCGACCTCTAGCTCACCCGGTAAAGCATGCGCCCCATGCAGGCTGAGTTGTTGGCTGTGGCCCGGTTTGAATCCGACCCGTGTGCTGCGCTACACACATCAAAAGTTATGTTTACAAAGCAAACCAGACAGTGGTAATTATACAGTAAATTCTGCACATCTTTAACACATTTTCAAAGGTTTGGGTGAAAATCTTCCCAGCAAGATCCCTTGTTTGTTGATGAACCTCTTATATCGTAGAGAAAAATTTGTGTAAAGGTCACTGCCACAATCCCAGTGTATCTAACAATCCTGCATGCAAATCAGTGTTATACGAAGACTCATGTCTCACTCACTTTTCAGAAAGCTTAACTAGGTCATCAGCACTCCTCCCTCCACAGAGTGAAGGCGTCCAGCAGCAGCAGACTCCAAAACCCCAGGATTCACATTCCGACTGAACAATACAAATCCTGGCCCTCATCATCTGCCAACCTCTGAACCGTGTGTGTGTGTGTGTGTGTGTGTGTGTGTGTGTGTGTGTGTGTGTCTCAGAGGATAAGTTTAGAGATGAAGATGATTTGCCCTGGGCTGTCACTGACCACACACTCAACTGTTCCTTCTATCTGCCTATGTTTTTCTGTCTCCTTCCTTTCTTTTCTTTGTTTCAAATCTAATTCAATTCAATTAAATTTTATTTATAGTATCAAATCATAACAAGAGTTATCTCAAGACACTATAGGTCTAGACCACACTCTATAATTTACAAAGACCCAACAATTCCAGTAATTCCCCCAAGAGCAAGCATTTAGTGTGGCAGTGGCGAGGAAAAGCTCCCTTTTAGGGAGAAACCTGGGACAGACCCAGGCTCTTGGTAGGCGGGTGTCTGACGGTGCCGGTTGGGGGTGTGATCAACAGTGGCAATAACAGTCACTATAAAGATAATAGAACTATTGTAGTTGTAGTAGTTCATGGCGTAGCAGGGCACTGCAGGGCATAACAGGATAGCAGGATGTAGCAGGGCACTGCAGGGCACTGCAGGGCATAACAGGACGTAGCAGGGCACTGCAGGGCATAGCAGGGCACTGCAGAGCGTAGCAGGGTGTGGAGCAGGACCACGGTGACAACTGCAACCATGATTTAGGTGCCACCCTAATCCAAGGAAAACTGCTGGGCAAAAGAACATAAGGACTCCGGGGAATAAGCTCCCCAGAGCTAAGTTAGTAACAAGCATTTCTGGGACATGGATGCAAACAGATGGAAAGAGAGAGGAGCTCAGTGTGTCAAAGGAAGTCCCCCGGCAGTCTAAAACTATAACAGCATAATTAAGAGCTGGTGCAAATCAAACCTGAGCCAGTTCTATAAGGGTTGGTAGATGAATCTGATGACTATGAGACTATGTCTCAACTCCACGCTAACTTAAACAGGGCTGAATGTGGCCGTCGCTAAACAAGCGCCCAAACCACAGGTTCAGGGTCACAGGGTCTAAAAACGACAATAAATATGTACAGACAGGCAGACTTACTTTTTCACAGCATTCCTCCACAATTCCCAAACAGACCGTTTTGTGAATTAACACCTAATCATAGTAGTCATACTGGGCTGGTATCAAATCACAGTTTGTGAATTGGAATTAGGCGGTATGTTGTCAATGATCAATGATCAGTTCTGTGAAATAATCCTCTCAGCTCTCGCAGTGTTTGGCTGTGCTCTAACTAGATACACGAGTTGCTTTTCTTCGCTTGCATTTTTGACAATGTAGCCTCTTAAGGCATTTGCCTCCCCAAGTGGTCGATACACATGTCATTTCAAATGTAACTTTGGATGTTACTAATTCCTGACAATTGTGGTACTGCTTATTATCAGAAACCAGTCACCACAGGTGTCGCCAAATAAACCAAGGCTTAAATCGCAAGGATTATAACTTTTAAACACTTCTATGGGGTAAGATTGCTTGTAATGGCATTTTACCAGGTTGGTATTGATATGTGAGCTGCCAAATCAAACCAATTTTTCCTTTCGGCAGCTTTGAAAACACACACACATTAGCACACACAAATTCTGGCTCTACTGCCCTGTGAAGGAAGGCACTAATGGCTTGTTGAGCTGCCGTAAGGCCGGGCCTTGGGGCCGGTTACAGCCATATATCTCACACTGTATCGATCAGCTCAGAGCTAAGTGTGGCCCACAGCCCTTCATCCCTTCCTTCTTCATCTCCCTCTCCCCCTGTTCTTGATCCTGTAAAGTTATAACTGTACTCATGTCAGCCGGGTAATTATCATTGATCTGCAGCTGCAGAAGGTGACAAATTCCACTTTTGCTCTCCTAGCTGATCTGTGATCTGTCATGGCTCGCTGCCTGACTTCTCCACAGTGCAGATGGACACTTGTTGCCGTGAGCTTCATGGAGGGATTTGATTGGGACAGGAGTTTTTAACATAACCATCATTACCCAAACCCATGATCTGTGCAATTAATGTATATTCAACACAGATTGATTTCAGAATAAATCAATTCCTCTTCATCTGGCACCCATAAACAACTGATGGCTCCAAAAACACGACGTACTAAACTATGACTTATTTTGACATACCATGCAATTACTTTTTTATCACTTTTTTCGACATGCTATACTATGACTTTTTAATCAATTTTTTGACATACTATAGAATTGCTGTTTTATCTCTTTTTTCAACATACTATGCTATGACTTTTTTATCAATATTTTCAACATTCTTTCACTTTATTCAACATATATCACTTTTTTCAACATACTGTACTATGACTTTTTTCGACAAACCATACAATTACATTTTTATCACATTTTTCAACATACTATACTATGACTTTTTTATAAATGTTTTCGACATTCTATACTATGACTTTTTTATCACTTTTTTCGACATACTATACTATGACTTATTTCGACATACCATACAATTACTTTTTATCACTTTCTTCGACATACAATACTATGACTTTTTTATCACTTTTTTCGACATACTATACTATGACTTTTTTCAACATACGATACTATGACTTTTTAATCACTTTTGTCGACATACTGTATTATGACTTTTTCAACATACTATACTATGACTTTTTTCGACATACTATACTATGACTTTTTTATCACTTATTTCAACATACTATACAATTACTGTTGTATCACTTTTTTCAACATATTAAACTATGACTTTTTTATAAATGTTTTCAAATACTATACTGTGACGTTTTTATAAATGTTTTCAACATACTATACTGTGACTTTTTTGTCACTTTTTTCAACATATAATACTTTGACTTTTTTCGACATACTATACTATTACTTTTTCGAAATACAATACTATGACTTTTTATCACTTTTTTCAACATACTGTATTATGACTTTTTTCAAAATACTATACTATGACTGTTTTATAAATTTTTTCAACATACTAAACTATGACTTTTTTATCACTTTTTCGACATACTATACTATGACTTATTTCGACATACCATACAATTACTTTATTATCACTTTTTTCGACATCACATTTCCTTAAGTCCTCTAATATTTCCTCATTTATGTCATCAACACATCCATGATTCATGGAAATGTTGTGTAAAACACAACAAGCAACAAAGAATGCTGCGACTTTTTGAGGACTGTACTGTAAAGTGCCTGCTGATCTATCCAAACACCTGAAGTGCATTTTCAGTAATATTTTTCTTTTTCACGCTACATTATGGCCAAGCATGCGCCCCCAAAATAGCATCTGAATAACGCGCTACTAACTTTAGACTAGCGCCACTGACTTTAGACCAGGTTTTTCCTGGTCAGTGGCGGAATTGTTTTCTGAAACTGCAAAATAGCACCAGGGAACTTTTGCGCCGGAACACGCCTCCTCTTTTCGCTGAACCGCCCCCGGGAGCGCAAATACATTCCCTAATTTACCGACGTGCGTCTGTGGAGGGAAAAATCTGCTGTGCGTCGAGTGCAAAAAAGTTTTTCGGCATACTATACTATGACTTTTTTCAACATACTATACTATGACTTTTTATCACTTTTTTCGACATGCTATACTATGACTTTGTTATCACTTTTTTCGACATACTATACTATGACTTTTATATAAATTTTTTCGACATACTATACTATGACTTTTTCCGACATAATATACTGTGACTTATTTCGACATACCATACAATTACTTGTTATCACTTTCTTCGACATACTATACTGTGACTTTTTTATCTCTTTTTTCAACATACTATACTATGACTTTTTTATCTCTTTTTTCAACATACTGTACAATTACTTTTTTCGAAATACTATACTATGACTTTTTTATGAATTTTTTTGACATACTATACTATGACTTATTTCGACATACTATACTATGACTTTTTTATCACTTTTTTTCGACATACTAGACTATGACTTTTTTCGAAATACTATACTATGACTTTTTTCGAAATACTATACTATGACTTTTTTATAAATTTTTTTGACATACTATACTATGACTTATTTCGACATACTATACTATGACTTTTTTATCACTTTTTTTCGACATACTAGACTATGACTTTTTTCGAAATACTATACTATGACTTTTTTCGAAATACTATACTATGACTTTTTTATAAATATTTTCGACATACTATACTATGACTTTTTTTATCACTTATTTCGACATACTATACAATTACTTTTTATCACTTTTTTCAACATATACTGACGTTTTTCGACATACTATACTATGACTTTTTTATAAATATTTTCGACATACTATACTATGACTTTTTTTATCACTTATTTCGACATACTATACAATTACTTTTTATCACTTTTTTAGACATACTATACAATTACTTTTGTATCACTTTGTTCAACATATAATACTTTGACCTTTTTCGACATACTATACTAAGAGTTTTTTATCACTTTTTTCGACATACTATACAATTACTTTTTATCACTTTTTTCAACATACACTGACGTTTTTCAACATACTATACTATGACTTTTTTATCACTTATTTAGACATACTATACAATTACTTTTGTATCACTTTTTTCAACATATAATACTTTGACTTTTTTCGACATACTATACTAAGAGTTTTTTATCACTTTTTTCGACATACTATACTATGACTTTTTTATCATTATTTCAATATACCATACAATGACTTTTTATCACTTTTTGGATATACTACACCGTGACTTTTGTATCTCTTTTTTTGACATACTATAATATGACTTTTTTCGACATGCTATACTATGACTTTTTTTCGACAAGAGAATGAATAGAAGACAGAAGGTTGAGTGTTCAACCTATATATGTGTTTGAATCCTATATGTTTCAGTTAGTTTTGAGGTCCACTACACTACACTACACTAAGTGAAATAGACCAAACACAACTGTTTATTTGTTGGACCACATAGCTTAGAGTGATAAGAGAATGTTTAGAAGACAGAAAGTTGAGTGTTCAATTTCTATACGTTTCAGGAAGTTTTTAGGTCCAATATGTGAAAGACAAATATGCCAAGAACATCAGGTCAGATAGCTTAGGGTGATTGGAAGACTGAAGGTTGAGTGTTCAAATCCTGCATGTGTTCAAATTGTAAATGTTTCCCTAAGTTTTAAGGTCCAATATCCTTTGTAAAAGAGAAAACTATGCCAAAAGCAGAAGCTCTTCTTCAGGTCAGATATCTTAGTGTGATAAGAGACTGATTGGAATGCACAGGGTTGAGTGTTCAATTCCTAAATGTTTTAGTAAGTCTTGAGGTCCAATATACTACGTGAAAGAAAAATATGCCAAAAACATGAGATTTTTTTCTGTCAGGTCAGATAGCTTAGGGTTATAAGAGAATGATTAGAAGACAGAAGGTTTAGTGTTTAAATCCTATATGTGTTCATGTCCTATATATTTCTGTAAGTTTTAAGGTCCATACTATGGACATACTATGACTTCTTTCGACATACTATACTATTACATTTTTGTTACTTTTTTCAACATATAATACTATGACTTTTTTCGACATACTATGCTATGACTTTTTATTATGACATACTGTACTATGACTTTGTTATCACTTTTTTCAACATACTATAGTATGACTTTTTCATCACTTTTTCCGAAAAAATATACAGTATAGTATGTCGAAAAAAGTCATAGTATAATGACTTCTTTCAACATACTATACTATGACTTTTTTGACATACTATACTGTGACTTATTTCGACAGAGCCATCACTTTTATTACTTTTTTATCACTTTTTTCAACATACTGTACTATGACTTTTTTCAACATACTAAACTATGACTTTTTTATCACTTTTTTCAACAAACTATACTATGACTTATTTCGACATACTATACAATTACTTAGTATCACTTTCTTCGACATACTATACTATGACTTTTTTATCACTTATTTCGACATACTATACAATTACTTTTTTATCACTTTTTTCAACATACTAAAATACGACCTTTTTATCACTTTTTCGACATACTATACATATTCAATACTAACAATTACTTTTTTATCACTTTTTTCAACATACTAAAATACGACCTTTTTATCACTTTTTCGACATACTATACTATGACTCATTTCGACATACCATACAAGTACATTTTATCACTTCCTTCAACATACTATACTATGACTTTTTTATCACTTTCTTCGACATACTATACTATGACTTTTTTATCACTTTTTTTACATACTATACTATGACTTTTTTTATCACTTTTTTTGACATACTATAGTATGACTTTGTATCTCTTTTTTCAACATACTGTACTATGACTGTTTTATAATTTTTTTCAACATAGTAAACTGACCTTTTTATCAGTTTCTTTGACATACTTATACTATGACTTTTTTATCACTTTTTTGACATACTATAGTATGATTTTTTATCTCTTTTTATTTATCATTTTTTTCAACATACTATACTATGACTTTTTTATAAATCTTTTCGACATAGTAAACTTTTTACATACTATACTATGATTTAAAAAGTCATAGCTTACTATACTATGATTTCTTTCGACATACTACTATGACGTTTTTATCAATTTATTCAACATACTATACTATGACTTTTTTATCACTTTTTTCAACCTACTATACTGTGACTTATTTCGACATACTATACATTGACTTTTTCATCAATTTATTCAACGTACTATACTATGACTTTTTTCGACATGAGAATAAATAGAAGATAGAAGGTTGAGTGTTCAACCTATATATGTGTTTGAATCCTATATGTTTCAGTTAGTTTTGAGGTCCAATACACTAAGTGAAATAGACCAAACACAACCATTTTTGTGCGTTTTAGTGATAAGAGAATGTTTGAAAGACAGAAGGTTGAGTGTTCAATTCCTATACGTTTCAGTAAGTTTTTAGGTCCAATATGTGAAAGACATATATGTCAAGAACATTAGACTTCCTGTCAGGTCAGATAGCTTAGGGTGATAAGAGAATGATTTGAAGACACAAGGTTCAGTGTTCAATGTTTACTATACTATGACTTTTTCATACATTTTTTCGACATACTATACAATTACTTTTTTGGCACTTTTTCAACATACTATACTATGACCATTTTTATCACTTCAACATACTGTTGTTTTGCAATCAAAATTTGTGCTTTTCCTGCATTTTTAAGGACTGCTCAGGGTGGTGATGTCACAGCTACAGTGCAGATGAAAAAACAGGTGTGATAAATAAACATCAAAGCCAGGGCCAGGCTTAATTACAGCTGGAAGGACCAGCTGCTGCTCTCCTATTCCATGACACTGCACTTTTCCCCCAGACAGAAAAAAATTCAATTACAGACAGTAATATGAACAATGACACAACATTACAATTGATTTATATTAATTATTTATGCAGTACATAATAATAACAACAATACAGTAATACATTTATTATTATTAATATGTGTGTGTGTGTGTGTGTGTGTGTGTGTGTGTGTGTGTGTGTGTGTGTGTGTGTGTGTGTGTGTGTGTGTGTGTGTGTCTGTGTGTGTCTGTGTGTGTCCTGAGTGCGTTTACACCTGTACTTAGAGCTGTCTACTTGTGATCTGATAAGTGAGGATTTTTAATACCAGGTCAAAACAGGCTCTCTTTCTATATGGATATGTTTATGTCTTTCTCTTTCAATAAGTCTGTCAGCTGTAAAGAAATAGTGGCGCAGTGGCGCTAACCTCACCCACCCATTTCCCATTTTACCAACTCATTCATTACTCTTGCAGTTACTTCTTCATCGTAATTAAAACCGGCAATTGAGGTTAGCATCAGCTTTTACACAAACGTTCAAACAATATTGGTATTACTCACCTTTTTAAAGACATTCTTATTAATTAGAACCATTTCCACTTTTCCACATTTCCCCACAACTTCACCTCCTTACACATTTTAACCAGCAATTCAGTGTAGCGACAGCTTTTAAAAAAAAATGTATTGACTAATTGATGATTAACCTCCACCTTCTTTACAGCTAAACTTGGATGCAGCCCCCAGAACACAATAAGTAGTCTGAAGGGGAAAAAAACATTCCCCTACTGTACCTGAGAAACAAAAAAAACACATTTATATGAGAGAAAATGTGAAAACGGGGTATAGGTTGAATCACCGTTGTGTGGTATCAAGTGCTTCACTGGCATCATAGAGCATGCTGATGTTTTCATCCCACTTACCTGCTGGTACACCCTAGCAGCAAGTTCATCATCATAGATGGTGTCACATCCTAACAAATTAGGCGGACAGGGCAACAGGGCATCAGATTGGTACATTCATCACGGGAGAAATAGATCATGTCACTGTTGTCTGTTCTGCGGAGGCCTATGTGTGCTGCTGCTGCTGCTGTGGGCCTACGGACAGGGCGGCCCGAGTACTACATCAAACACAACTGTAGGAAATGAGGCCTTCATGACAAGTAATAGGTTTTATTGAGTGGATGATGAGTGTGTTTGAAATATATCAGGACGGTCTCAGTGTGGCACACTTTGTACTTTTCTCACAGAACACATAAAGTTCAGCTTTTTTCCTCTGGAAGGCTGATGGATGACTGATCACTGAGGTGAGCAGGAAGATTTATTAGTGGTTATCCAGTCACCTGCGGCACTGAAACCCCACAAAGAAAAAAGTTTGAGCGTGCATAATGTGTTTTAATCGGCGTCTAAAATGTCTTCTTTCAGTGTGTGTAAGTATGTAAGCGAAACCAAACCATGCCAGCTATCAGCATTCTCAAATCAAAGCCCATTATGGAGGGCGTGTGATTGCTTGTGTCTCAATGTCCCGATATCCTTTTCTAAAACAGGACTGATAAATTCCCTTTTTGTAACCTCTGCGGGGTTCAGTGGCCACGTTCAATGACTGTGAGAGAGAAAGAGACAGGGAGAGGAAGAGCGACAGGCAATCATTTCTCTGTGCGAGCGGCAGAGCGGGTAGGCGAGCAGATGAAAGCCCATTTTCCTCTGATTAAGTCCTCTGAAAATATTCCATTTGTCAGTGCCACTGCAGCTGAGACAGGCCCCGGCCTGCACAGCCAGCCGACTGTATCTGTTGACTATGTAGCCGCCGATTTACCGCCAGCTCACAACATCATCATTCTTTTTTCCTTTAATGTCTTTTTACACTTTCACACCCCATCCCCATCCCTCCACTTCTTCAGTTTCTCTTTCAACCCCCCCCCCCCCCCCCCCCCCCCCCCCCCCCCTCCAACAGCCTATTTTTGTTTGATCTGCCCTCATTGGTTTTGTAAAAAGGGGGACCAAAGAAGAAAAGGAGCTCTGTTTTGTGTTCGTCTTTTCATATATAAATTTCAATCAATCTTTCGCCCCTTCTTCTCTTCTTCAACCTCCCTCCTCCCCCTTATCTCATGGCATACCCATCATGGGAATTTGTCAATTCTGTTTCTCTCTTGTCTTTCCTTCTCATTCATTCTGACTCCCCTGTCTCCAAACACCTATTGGCTATTATCCTGTCTCATGTCCTCCCCAGACTTCTGCCGCACAGAATGCAATTTTCCCCCGGCCGCATCTGTGATGAGCTCCAAATGAAAGATCATTAATATTTTGCTCAAAAAGAAATGGAGTCGTGTCTCCTATTTTAAATATTGTCATTTTCCCTCGCCGTGCTCGTCTGCCATTGAGATGCTCTCTCTCACCTCCGCCACATAAGGGATGCAGATGATCAACTTTTTTTTTTTTTTTTTCTGCTTCTGCACCATCTCCGTCTCCACCCCAGCTCTGATGAATGCACACGCGTGCACGTGTTGGCCTGTAAAAGCTGTGGAAAACCCGACAGGCATATAAAAGATATTTTGCCCTTTGTCTCTTCAGAAGGTCTTTAACGTGGAGACAGTGACAGGAGCAGATGAAGCCACTGTGACTGTTGTCGTGTCAGGAAAGACGGAGTGGCGCCATTACCAGAGCCCCGGCCCAGTCCCTCTGACTCACTGACTGACTCAAGTATGAAGAGAATAACTGTTGGAGGCCAGTTTATTTATCGACGGCATTGACGAACAGGGGAGGCTTTCTTTAGTTTGTGTGGGTGAAATGAAATACACTCTAAAATATAAAAAAAAGACTCATGGTTGTCAGGGTATCTTGACAATGCACAGACACAATGAAGAAAAAAAAAGGGTTGTATAGGCATTATGTGTCACTATTCTGTGGTGTGTAAAGCATGGTCCACTTTATTTCCTTTGGTTTAGGAGCTTGTATAGTATGTGCTTTGCAGCAGTAATTTGTCTTTATTTGGAAAATGAAAGTGAACCGCTGGAAGTCTTTGAATAAGTAAAAAACTCGAAATAAGAATAAGAAAAATTTGCACACAAGGTAATAATAATGTGTCTGAATCCGATTATGGATGACTCTCGTTTCATAAATGCTGAATATGAGGCCTGGTAACACTTTATTTTACCCTATTTAGCATTTGTAGGCACTATATAAACATGTAATAAATAGTTTATAATACGCTATAGTGTAGTAGTAAACAGATATAAGGACAAGATACAAGTGTTTAAACTTCTATGAAGCATTCATAACTGGTTTATAAACAGTTAAGAAATACTGGATGATACACATTTGTAATAACCAATCGTATTCAGTACGTAGTTGTACAGCCGATAAATAGTTGTGAAACTGGTGTACAGGTGTGTGAACTGGGAATAAATGTGACACACACTGCTAGACAACCCGTTCTCACTCCGAACTCGTAAAATACAGACGTCTGGACAGTGGCTGTCAGCGTCTGAAGCGACGAAAAAAGCGCCCTAACCGTCCCGTTATTGCCACGTGTCACGGAAGCCGCTTTCTTCTTTAACCGGCCTGTTATTCCCGTGAGTCACGGAACCGTAAGCCCGCTGGAATCGAGCTTTTCCTTAACCTAACCGCGTGAAAAGGGACGCCAATTAGTCCTGACCAAGCGTGTTCAGTTAAAGCGCGTTATATGGCGCTAAAGGAGACTTTTAGCGCCAATAACAACGGCAAAGGCACCTGACCAAGCGTCCGTATTTTACGAGATGGGAGTGAGAAGCCAGTTGTATTTTTAACACCTTTTGATGCAGATAGATAGATAGATAGATTAACTCGCTCACAATAAATCTGATTAGGCAGTGGTAGGCTAACACCCACCAACATGGTCGGCTTTGCAAATTAATACAATAGTTGTCTTTTGCCAGCCTGTTAAAGAATAATGATTGAACATACAGCATGCAAATTCTCCACGTACTGTATACAACCATGATTTTCAACCGCAGAGCAACTTCAGACAATGTTGCGATCCTGTTTACACCGGCACTCACATGCCCAGTGTATGCGGAAGGTCATGTGATATGCGCCGTCAGACGTGTTAATAAGGACGGAGATTAATTCTCCTACAGAGCTAAAATTCAAACAGAGATCATTTTTGTTTCAAAACGACATTTCAAAATGAAAGCGTAGTGGTGTGGATGTAGCCTAAGACTGCAGCTGTCGGGGGTCCTGGAGTTCTGAAGTCTCAGAGAAGTTGCCCACTTTGTCTGGTTGAAAATCCAGCCTTGCAACCAACATTCAAGTCCGTGTTAAACATGAGGAACACAGCAGGGGCCAGCTTTCCAAATATAGGGAACAGCAAGGCCAGTTGTGAGGAACCTGAGGATTTACTTTGCTGAATAGTTGTTGCTGCAGACTAGTGCTTCAGGTGGCATTGAACCTACGTTTAATGGAGCTTTAAAATACAAATTAACGAGCAAATATGACCGATTTAACAGACAATGTGCACCACAGGAAAAAGACCCAATAAAGTTGTGAAATGTAATTTGGGAATTAATCAGCATCCATTAGCCCACAGGGCCTTTCCTCCAAGTCTCTCTCCATCTCTCGGTCCTCCTATCGCTTAATGTTCCCTTTCTCATCGAGGCATCATGGGTAGCCCGCTCACTGCTCACCCGAGCGTTGCACATTTGCCTGCTGTCTCGCCAGCTCGCTCTCTAACCAAACTTTACCTCCTACCTGACACTCCCCTCCCTCCCTCCCTCCCTCCCTCCCTCCCTCTGCTCATTAGCATCACATTAGCATTTTATTTGCATGGCCTCCAATCTGATTCAATTCAATCTGCTCTGTTTCTCACTTTCTTTTTGGTTGATTTTTAACTTCTTGGCCCTCAGTAGAATTTGTATCTTCTTGTGTTCTGGATTGTGAGCCTGAACTTGTGTTATTGTGACTTTTAGTTTTGGAAATTTGAAATATATTCAGAGGGAACGATGTCTTTACTGCTGCCATTTTTTTCAATGCACAAAGTTTAAAGGGCCATACCAGTGTTTCTGCATGTTTGTCAACCACTTATACTTTACTTAACCCTACAATTCATAAACAGCAAAAGGTTAGCCAATATAACCATCACCATCATAATACCAACAATTCCACAAGAATGAAAGTATAATACGTTGTCCTCGGGTCAAATTTGACCCACTTTCAAAACGTTTCTATAGTGGAAATTTGGTTTTCTTTCAACCAAAATGTCAAAAAAATGATGGAAAAAGTTTCAAAAAACGTTGGAAAAGGCGCAGAAAAAAATCATCGGAAAAAATGACCAAAAAAATGAAGAAAAAAAAAACGGACAAAAAAATTAAGAAAAGTGACCAAAAAAACTTGGAAAAAAATGGAAATGCTTAAAAAAACATCTGGAAAAGTGACAAAAACGTTTAACCCAGAAAAACAAAAAGTTGCATGGTCCATGGGAAGACAACACAAGGGTTACAAAAAAACCATTTCAAACATGGTGAAATGTGGATGATGACAGCAGATCGGCGTATCCGTTTAACAAGACTTGTCTTTCAACGTCAGCATTTGTTAGCCAGACAGCGATAGTAGTAAATTATCACTGGAAGGACAAACTCGCTGTACTGTATTATGACAATGTCAGTAACCTCACTTTTCATGCCAGTGAAGCTTGAATGGAGTCGAATTCATCTCAATCTCTTGGCTGGAAAGACACAGTAATTAGCCAGGTGAGCAGAGTGGGGCGGGGTCACGCTCAGGCAATTAACAAAGTGACAGCCCATCCAGCACAGTGACAGGCTGAGGCCACACACACACACACACACACACACACACACACACACACACACACAGAAATACAAATGTACGCAAAACCTACAGCCTCACAATAATTTGATATATTTTATAATATAAAACCTAATTAACTTGTTATTACCAGTCACGAGGAGCCTAGTTTAATTATTTGACTGATTCTTTTAACATGTAGAAACAACAGCTTTTGCCACATTGAGGTCTGCAGAGTGAGCAGAAGTCGATCATAATCGTCACTGGAAATTGTGGATGCCAGCTCACTAGAGGGACACAGTTAGATCTGAGCTTTTCCTCCTATGAAAAGTCAAAATGTTAAGACTTAAGCTGTGTCCATACTACATACATATAGTGATTCCAAACAGGTTTGGAGTTTTGCCACAAGAACAGTTTCTTACCAACTTCTTCTTCCCCTTTTAATCATATCTCATGGCTGGATAATGTTAAGATTATGTCATATAATTGAAAGCTCCAGAACGGATTGAATGATTGTACGGAAGAAGATTAGGGCCAATGTAAAAAAAAGTTTTTGGGGTTCTGAGTTTAAAGTCAGAATTCTGACGTTTTTCCTCAGAATTCCCAGTTTAATGCATTCAGGGAAAAAGTCTGAATTCTGAAAATAAAGTCAGAATTCTGATTTTCATCTCACAATTCTGACTTTAAACTCAAGTTTAGAACTCAAACAAATTTTCACGTGTGGACCTAATCCTCTTCAGTAAGACTGTTTTGTCTACAACTGTATTGTTTTTTGACATGATCAGAAAGAATAAAAAGTTATAAAATGTGCTCCAACTGTTCAACTGATTCCATTTCCTCAATTCTGTTAACCAATCAGAAGACAAATTGTGCACAAAGGAAAATGAATAGCCAGAGTTAGCTGAACAGTGATGTGGTATTTATTTCCTGTTATCTAATTAAATATTTCCCTCATTCCGCATATGAGGGACACACCTGCTCCGGCACTGCATGCTCTCTCACACACACACACATACACACACACACACACACACATATTCCACAGTCATCTATGAAACACACTGTTTGGATGTGATGCGACATGTTTGTACAGTGCTCATCTGTGCAGTTAAGTGTTAAATGTGTGTGTGTGTGTGTGTGTGTGTGTGTGTGTGTGTGTGTGTGTGTGTGTGTGTGTGTGTGTGTGTGTGTGTGTGTGTGTGTGTGTGTGTGACATTAGCCAGGAGAAGGGTGCTTTCTCCCTTTGTCTCCCATCTCTCCGTTGCCACCCCAGCACCGAACTCTCAGTAGTGTGTGTGTTTGTGTGTGTGTGTGTGTGTGTGTGTGTGTGTGTGTGTGTGTGTGTGTGTGAAAGGTATGGCGAAAGGCAAGTTATAAATGGCTGTGCAACTCCACTCTGTTTGTGTTTGTGTGTTTTTTTTTTTGTGTGTGTGTGTGTGTGTGTGTGTGTGTGTGTGTGTGTGTGTGTGTGTGTGTGTGTGTAGGAGGATGTAAGGGTGTGTGAGGGGGTAATAGAGGAAGTGAAGGGGCTGTTAGTCCCAGAGGGAAACTGTGACGGTAGAGAGTAGCGGAGACGCACCACTTCTGGAAAGCTGTACTGGAATCAGTGAGAGACAATAGTCTTAATATAAAGACATGATATGTCTATATATATGTAGGCTACTACGAAGATTCAAGGTTCTGCTCCAGAAGTAATAAAACCTCATTCAAAATCCCACTGGAATTTGTAACAATTCTAATAACTGAAATATTGCCTTGGAACAGAGCCGTTTTATATATATACTATATACTCCATATGTCGAGATAAGGACAGTGTTTTTCGTTTATCAAAATAAATATAGATTTTTTTTTCTATTTCATGTTTTAATATTTTTTAGTAGCTTTTAACAAAACTATTCCCCATAATTCCCTGTAATCACTAGCCTAGAAATACCTAGACGAACCATAGTGGCAGCAAATATAACTTGCAGACAGGGTCGTCTAGCAACTCTCCGTTGGCTTGCGAGCTGGAAAAACCAAATTCTGGTCAGGCCAATCACATCGTGTATAGAGTCGGTGGGCGGGCTTTAACATAAGGACAGCAGTGTTGCGACGGTTCTGCTACTTGAAAACAAAGAAGATGGCTGCTGCTGCTGCTGCTGGTGAACAGCGGTCTTTCGAATCGGCTTTGGCCGCGACTCTGGAAGACTTGGAGATAAGCTTTTCTTTCAGAAAAAGAATTCTTAAAAAAGGAAGATGTGTTCGGAGTTTTGCCGACCGGATACGGCAAAAGTTGAATCTATCAACTAGCGTTGCTCTGCCTGGTTGTAGCGCTATCCTATTGCATGCAGAGGGAATTTGAAAGACAACCGTTTATCCCGCCCCTTGGATTGAGCTCTGCCAATGGTGAGTTCCCAGACCCAACATCTTGATGTGGGTCTGGCTTGTCAGGCTACGTAATCACTGTTTAACAGTTCAAATCATGAAGGCGTCAACTTTTGTGCAATGGATGCCAATTCTTCTTAGAATATGGACAGCAAACCCCAAGAACACGGTTCCTTTTATCAGAAAAACCAATGAAAGAAATGAAAAATGAGCGATTGCATTGAGTTATCAGAAGCTAACAGAACCGGGGCCAGCCTGGATATAGTCTCGCATTGCACACACAAGTATAGGAGAAAAATCGCTCTGGGGGGTTTGCATTTCTTTAAACCAATCACAATCATCTAAGTTCCGGACGCAGTGACGGTGGCTCTGCATAATAGTCTCAGGAAGGAACTTGTTTTGGACCACATTTGCACCCCGCAAAAGAAAACGCAACATATTATATTAAATTAACTGTTCACACAATACAGTAATATGAGCTATTTAAATTAGCTGGACACATGGTTAAAAGTCATTTGCTCTTTCCAGTGTATTGCCATGTGTATTTTGTCCACAGCAATTGTAAATCTTTACAATCATTCCCAGAGAGAACCAGGCAGGCCTGCCTTGTTGGACAATCCAAACGTTCTTCAAAAGTTGTCATTTTCAGCGTGTAGCTTGCTAGCTCGAAGTTTGTTGTTTCGAAGCAAACCAAGTTTAAGAACGGCAACACACAGAGAGCGGAAGGTGAGGGAGAATTATCCTGTGAATGTACTTCCGTTGATCCAGACTAGCCCCAATATGACGTCGGCTCTCGTGCTACTGTAGCGGTTGTGTACGCTTCTGTGCGTTGTGATTCGATGAAACGTGGACCCCTTTTATCTTTGTCTCCGACCAGCCGTTTATTTCCTGATGAGTAACACAGGATAACAGTTACAGTAGTTTTCCACAGTTCAGCCAGTCTCACATGGAATGCATGCACACAGTAAATACATTTCGGGGTGCACCGCTCAAATCGCTAGTATCTAGCTGATACTACCGGCTACCGGGGATGTAACGTTACTCACATGAGCAGAGGATCTCGCTTGTTCCTTTGCTTCTCTGCTGAAAACACTTCACTGGATAAAACACATCAGGTACGATAACGTTACATGTGTTGTGGAACAGAGCTAAGCTAGCTAGCTAGCGAGCAAGCTGAGCATCAAGCTAGGTGACGTAGATTGTGTGAGACGAGAGATGTATTTCACTGAGCGGTTTCACACAAAACTAAGTGGTCACATGACAAACCTACGTCTAACTGAGACTTTCTTCGGCTGAAAAATTATCTTTTAAATTGACGAACATCATATGTTGTAATCCATGGCTCAATTCAAACGGGATAAGAAAATAATTTGCCTCTCCCCGTTCACTACCGTTTTTTTATGAATTAAGGTCACATGAGGTCCACCGGAAGGGGCGTGACCCCGGCTCTCTATTCCACCCCTGGTTGGGCGTCACTGGACTATGTTAATAAACATTAAGAGATGTTAGAAGAACATTCTGAGTGTTTTCATTTGTGTGATTCATTTCATTGCTAAATATCTGTGCCGCAGTGCCGAGCCTTCCATTTTTCTCGACTTTTGTCCGAGGTTCATTGAAAGTGTTACTTTTATAATACTGCGGAGGCCATTTTTGGCGCCAGCTAAACCTTAGGATATCATCGTCTTTTGTTTTATTCTTATATCCCTCTTTTCCATCTCCATCTCTCCAAGCATTTAATTCACTCATTCTTATAACTTAAGAATCTTTTGTTAATGGTATTGTGTTTTCTTTTTGGCAGTCATCAAGTTTAGGATTTAAAACTGTTAATGACGTTTGGCTGTGGTTGCCCACTGTGAGCTTATATTATCCACTTTTCTTTTAAACAGTTAAAGCAGTTGGGTTGCACCGCGAGTCCAACCATCGGGATTAAATTGAAAGCAACTCTTGGCCAGGTTCATCTAGTGATTTGGATTGGCGTCAGTGGATGTAATACAGTAGATTTCAAGAGTTATTGTCCTCTTCTGCATAGAAACAATAAAGCAGTTCTGTGAAATATATTATTTCCTCAATGCTGCACTTTGTTTCATAAAGTAAGAATTTCTTTTCCTTCCTCTCTTCCTCTCTCACACTCTAAAGTGCCATATGTGTGTGCTATCTTTCCTTAGATAGATAGGCTTTATTGTCATTCTATATGGCTATATTCTATATATAACATACACTGAAATTTGGAGAGCTCTTCGTTTAGTGAAGACAGTTTTAACAATAAAAAAAATAATACAGATATATATATATACACATATATTCAGACATTACATATAAATGAATAGATCAAGAAAAAAAATAAGTTGCACTTGAGAGGGGGGCAGCGACATAAGATAGCAAGTGCATTTCATATTTCATTATATAAATTATTATATAATAAATTCTATTGTTTAAACACATTCACATAGATTCAAATAGCTACTGAGACTCCTGCTATTTGTCTCATTTCTCCATGGATCAGTGTCACAGGACAGCATATGAATATGATGTGACCACTACACCGCTCTCGTTCTCAGACAACCCCCCCATCTTTCCTTCTCCCCTTTAAAAGAGGTTAGAAATTAAATGGCAAAAACAGCAGGGGACACTCTGAGTATGTGTGTACACCCACTTCGATATATTACAAATGTCTTCCACTTAGTCCTATTTCAACCAGGGGCCTGATATGGTTCTGATACAAGAGACAAGTGAGGAAAAGGAGGGCCGGTTAAGGAGGGGAAAGGGCCGGTGTTTGACAGGAGGCCTTTCTAAATCCCACACTCATCCATCATAAGTGGCATTTGTGCACTCTGAAGGCCTGATAATAGCCTTTTGCATTTTCACACTGCGCTTTGCCTTCTGGATTTGATCGGGGAAGGAGAGAACGAAAAAGGGTGTGGGATGGACACACACACACACACACACACATATAAATATACTGCGGTTTCATTCATTCCCTTCTCTTTTTTTTTTTCTTTCTTCTAACTCCTCATCACCCTCGCTCCTTCAAGGCTGCTTCTCTTCTCTTCCCTTCCCTTCTACATTTTGGGCAAATCACTCTCTGAATTGGAAAAGGGACCCTGGGGCCACAAGCGCAGGGTCCATGTTTCGTTTTTTTTTTCTTTGGATAATTGACTCTGGTTGCCTGGTAATTCATCGCTTGCATATGCCAGCTAATTCATCAGGAGAAGAGAAGCTGCCGACCTCACAACCTTGCATGCCCCACCACCCCACACACCCCCAAACACACACACACACACACACACACACACACACACACCCTCCATCCCCCCACCCGCCCCAGAAGAGCCAAGAGCTTGGAATGAGAGTAGGGAGCAAGCGGCAAGTTAGCGGATGAAAAACCTGAGATGATAGATGGGGCACATTGTGGCATTATGAATGAATTATACCTCCCAAATACCTTGAGCAGTGCAGACTGTCAGCCTGTATCTATACTAATCTGGGAGAAAATATAGCTGTTTCCACATTAAAGGGGGCCGGCAAAGAACGGGCCGCAGAATTAATTGAGCAATCAGGCCATTAGAGAGAAACATCATACTGAGCTCTGTTTCTGATGTGGCAACATTTATCATTGCTGACCACAAATCTGCATCATTCCTACCCCTCTCTCTCTCTCGTTCTCTCTAATGTGGCCCCATCTTCAAACAGATTAGGATTATTGTGACAAGACAAAGGTATCTTTTGTCTTTTTCCGTAGCCGTGTCAGTGCCGGCTGCATTTATCACGGTTGTCACACAGTCTTAAGGCTTTCAGCTTGCACACCTTGTCCCATTTTTCTCCCAGCGGTGGGTCCATGTTAAATCTGCAAAGAAAAGTACATTATTGGAAAATGTCTCCTGATAAATTGTAGGCCTGTCGTATACATGAGCATTTCTTTGCTTTGTTTTTTTTTCATCAGGTGGATCTTAAAGAAATGTGATTCCGATTTTTCTTCCTCAAAATCGCTGTGACATTTTAACTTAGATTTTGGTCAATGTGCGTATTATAGGTGCTCAGTGATATTTGAAATATAACGTCAAGGCCAAGAAACAGATAAAGAAAAGTAAAAAAAGAGAGACAATTTACTGTGGAGTCAAATAAACAGTAATCTCAATTTTTATAATGTATTACATTATTTAATACATAATAAAAGTTGAGATTACTGTATTATACTGTAATGTATTACATTATTTAATACATAATAAAAGTTGAGATTACTGTATTATACTGTAATGTATTAAATGATTTAATACATAATACAAGTTGAGATTACTGTATTATACTGTAATGTATTAAATGATTTAATACATAATACAAGTTGAGATTACTGGTTTCAGTGACTGACGCTAGCTAGATACAAGTCAATTTTTTGGGACTTTTTTCACATTTCAGATTAATATCGCATTTTACAGATTTATACAGCAAATTTACTTAATTACATATTTTGTCACCATCATGATGAATAATTATGTATTTGAATTCACGGAAGCGGAGTTTAGGTGCATCAGTTGTTACTCTATTATTATTATTATTACCGGTATTATTATTATTATTATTAATAATAATAATAATAATATTATTATTATTATTATAGCATTATGGTATGCTATATTGATCAGTGCCAGATGTTGGCCAGATGCAGTCAATGCAGATATTTGAATCTGTACATAGCTAGGAACCATTGGTGTAGTCTACGTGATATACGTGATATATCCACTAAGAAAGTTCCAGGATTTCCATAGTCCCACTTAAAAATGCCCAATGACATGCAACAACATACTTTCCATTATAATTTTGATATATTTTGAATTGTCATCTGTTATGTTCTTCTTCACATAGGCTAAATAAAGGTATTTCCACCGTAAATTGGTGCATAAAAGTGTATCCGAATACAGGAAATTAAGTCGATGCTCAAAACTTCCTTGGGGGAGGACACCCAGACCCAGTTACATCCTCATTACTGTATCATGCACGCTGGGGTACTTCAAAGTACTGCAAAGCACTCTGGCACAGTGAAGACAAATCACCACCTGTCTATCAATACCTGGATTTACAGCCAGGCGATGTGTGTTACTTTGTGTTACTACAGGTGCATGTACGTAAAGTAGACAGTTTGAAAGGAATTCAATTAAATGAGAAGCAAAGAAAGATGTTGCAGGCCTTTTGAACTTTCACAAACAGGTGCATATCATAGTGGGGGGTCTGGGTGTCCTCCCCCAGGAAAATTTTGAACGTCAAAGACTTCATTTCCTGCATTCTGATAAACTTTTATGCACCAATTTACAGGGGAAATCCCTTTATTTAGCCTATGCGAAGAAAGAAAACACAGATGACAATTCAAAATATATCAAAATTATAATGGAAAGTATATTGTTATTGCATGTTATTGCACATTTTTAAGTGGGTATATGGAAATCCTGCAGCTTTCTTTTTTGGGGAGGGGGCTTTTCCGCTTTTAATTGTTTTGACAGGACAGCTAGGTGAGAAAGGGGAGAGAGGGAGGGAAGACATGCAGGAAATCGTCACAGGTCGGATTCCAACCCTGGACCTCTGCGTCGAGGCATAAACCTCTCAGTATATGTGCGCCTGCTCTACCCACTGAGCCAACCCGGCCACATCCTGGAGCTTTCTTAGTGGGTATATTCCTGCGTATCACGTAGACTACGCCACTGTGTGCATGTGCCAGTAAAAGTGTGACACCTGCAGTGAATGAACCCTACAAAATATCTGGTAAGCATGCGCCTTCAATCCAAAATAAACACTCACTGATAAACCCATTATAACTAAAGATCCGTCATCATAATGTGCATAATAAAAATGAGTCTCCTCACAGCTACCGACCAGACGGGACAGTGGCCTTGGTGATCCAATACCTAACATCTACCCCCCTCTGCTGGACAAATCTGAGAACTGTACCAAGGTGTTCAGGCTGCAGAAGAAGAATTCACAATTTTCACTCTGTTAGTACAGTTGCACAGACATTGAACACAGGCCTGAATTACAAACATGCTAAACAAACACACTAATGGAGAGATGTCAGAGTGAGGGGGTCAGAGTGAGGGAGCAGTTGGGGTGGGGGGGAGGGGTTCAGTGCCTTGCTCAAGAGCACCTTGGCAGTGCCCAGGAGGTGAACTGGCACCTCTCCAGCTACCAGTCCACACTCCGTACTTCGGTCCGTACGGGGACTTGAACCAGCGACCCTCCGGTTCCTAACCCAACGGGCCTGGAGGTGAGGCTGAGGGCCCTGGAGGTCAAGTCCCAGCCATTGAAGCACTAACTTGGTACCTTGTATTTGTGATGTGGAATTTTTAATGTATTTTTTTGCTGTTGCCACTATTTTATGTTTGTCCACCTTGTTGTTATTTGATGCTTGCTGCGGATCAAGCTTCATGATAATAAAGTGAAAGTTGAAAGTTCAATTTCGCCCACGCTGAAAATGAAGTTAATACTTTACTTACTTGATTGGTTCATGTACTTGCTAGAGGTTGCGTAAAACACAGAGTCTCTCTGGCACATACACACACATAGACAATGTAAATGCAATAAGGTTAAATAAACTCCTACAATATTCAATGAAATGTGTTACATGTGTTTCAAATAGGATGTTAATCACCTCAAAGGCATCAAGCTGTCAGAAGAAGAACAAGTTTGCATTATACAGTACAGGCCAAAAGTTTGGACACACCTCATTCAATGCATTTTTTTTATTTATTTTCATGACTATTTACATTGTAGTTTCTCACTGAAGGCATCAAAACTATGAATGAACACATATGGAATAATGTACTTAACAAAAAAGTGTGAAATAACTTAAAACATGTCTTATATTTTAGATTCTTCAAAGTAGCCACCCTTTGCTTTTTCTATTAATAAGGGAAAAACTTCCACTAATTAACCCTGACAAAGCACACTTGTGAAGTGAAAACCATTTCAGGTGACTACCTCATGAAGCTCATGGCTACTTTGAAGAATCTAAAATATAAGACATGTTTTCAGTTATTTCACACTTTTTTGTTAAGTACATAATTCCATATGTGTTCATTCATAGTTTTGATGCCTTCAGTGAGAAACTACAATTTAAATAGTCATGGAAATAAAGGAAATGCATTGAATGAGAAGGTGTGTCCAAACTTTTGGCCTGTACTGTATAATGTCGACATGCTGTTATGTTTCAGACCATTTTTAAAGTCTGAAATAGTCATGTTCAAGCACACCATTCATGTTCTTTTTAGGAAGGACTTGTTTCAGGGTTTAGTGTTTTCTTCGGTTGGTACTCTGAACAGGTCCTCTTCTGGAGTGGTCATCACTTTCAGTCTCTGCGAGGAGAAAAGGAAAGTTAGTTCTCATCCCTTATAGGCTGAATTTCAGATGTTGCCATCTGGATCACGCTTTAAACTCCCAAAATTCAGAACCAACAGATATAAACACTCTATCGTACCTGCAGCCACTCTACTTCTTAATTCTATAAAGAACCACAGATAACTTATTGACTTACTATTTATTGATTGTTTACTGTTTTTTATTGTTTTTAACTATGCCTGCAAGGTAGGCAATCTCTGTATTGTGTGTGTGATTGTGTGTGATTTGTACTATACTATCTGCAGCACAACAAATTGCCCCATTGGGGGGACAATAAAGTAACTTGAACTTGATTTTTCCACCGTAACAAGAAGGCCACACTGAAAAAAAAAGTGAATTTAATATGTGTGGGATGTGTAACATTCGGAGTACCTGTCTCAGGGTTCCTGGAGTTACAGCCAGACTGTAGAGAAACCACATCCTGTAGAGATGGCCGAAGAGAAAGCGAGAAATATTGCGGCCTCACCGGGGGTACTGGTAGGTGTCGTTGTACCTCAGAGGGCTGAATTTAACCAGAGATGAAAGCAATATGCACTGTGAAAAAGATACCTAACTTAGCAATCGAAATCAGAAAGTAGTCAAACCTTTACATTCATTTTTCTATGTTAGGCTTAGAGCAGAGATCTCAACAGGGGCTCCTCAGAGTCATTGCGGGGGGGGGGGACACCCTGAAAGTATTTTCCCCCAAAATTTGAAATATGTCTAAAAATATACAGTATATTCACATGAATCCAACATATTATTAGCAAAGATAACTCTATTCATAAAATAAGCCTATTCATTAAAAACAGCAACCTCAACGACATTGATGATATGCTTACTGGCCTAAAGCTAGTTACTTTGGTAGCCATCCTCAGATACAGTTAAGCTTATGTGCCTTCCACATGTATGTTTGACATTAAAACATGATGATATATGAATATGTAAATAGTCACTTAGTATGTGAATAGGCTTTAGGCTACCCTACACGTTATTCTAGGCCCAGTTTATTATGCCACCAACTCTATTTTATACAATATATGGTGTAGGGCAGAGATCTTCAACAGGGGGTCCCTCAGAGTCACTGCAGGGGAGGGCCGCCAAATTGTTGTATTAATACTCTATTTTTTTTTTTTTTTTCCAAAATTTAAAATATGTCTGAAAATATAAATTAACATGAATCCAACATATTATTAGCTAAGATAAATCAGCCTATTTGTAAAAGAACCAACAACAACCTCAACAACATTGATGATAGGCTTACTGGTCTAAAGGTAGTTACTATGGTAGCCATCCATAGATACAGTTAAGCTTAGGAATTCATTGTGCCTTCCACATGTATGTTTGACATTAAAACATAAATATATATGAATATGTAAATACTAGCTTAGTATTGTATGGCACCATAAAAAGTATGTGTCAAGGCTTTAGGCCACCCTACACCCTAGGCCCAGTTTATTAAGCAACTCAATTTTATACAATACATAGTAGTAGTAGTAGTAGTAGGTTAGGGGTCCTTGGCCTAAAACACATTGAAGACCCCTTATGTAGGGGGCCCCCTGCTCATCTCTCTTTCAGGTTAGGGGTCCTTGGCCTAAAACACGTTGAAGACCCCTGGCTTAGAGTAACACTGTATTTACTTCTTTTTTATCGATTTTTCACTGTATGTAGTGATGAACCTCCAGCAATATTTCATAGAGCATGGGCGGTAGCTAGTCATGTCTGTAACATTATTCTAGTAGCGATCAGCACCTTGGAGACAGACATTCATGTTACTGTCAGGTCATTCATACTCTAAAAATGTAAGCATGCAAATGGGGAAATAAAGTTTAATTTTGAATCTCAGAAGTAAAAACGTCAATCAAATCAACAGGTGCTGTAGCTGATGTGAAACTGGTGTGGAACTGGACATAGGTGCATCAATCCCTGGGGTGGTGTGTTTATGGACAGGAGGAGAGAAGATAACAGGTCCATGTGGTCCCTGTGTATGGTCTGAGGTGTTCTAGTGCTGCCCCCTGCTGGAGGCTCCTGGAACACATGGGACACTTGTTTATTCAGTTCCATCAACTGCCACCATGAGGTAAATATGTAAATGAAATGTTATAAAAACAAAGTAATTTATACAAACACCAAATAAAAATAATAGTAACATATGGTTAGTATTTAAGTAAAATCAGTTATGCATTGTGTAACAGTGAGTTATGAAAAGTGATTTGAAGGATTTAATCGGGCCAACTAGTGAAAGAAGTATTCACATCTTTTACTTAAGTAAAAAACAAGTACAGAAGTAATAGTAGCAACATGTACTTTAAGTATTAAAATAAAAGTACTGATTAGGCAGCAGAATGTGTCATATTATTGGATTCTTATTATTACATATACTATGTATTTATGTCGTAGGTCAAAAGGAAGCTATTTCTAACTACCTTTTATTCTGCAGCTTTATTTGTATAGCACATATCAGCAGCAAGGCAATTCAAAGTGCTTTACATAAAACATTAAAGAGCAGTTAAAAACAGTTACAAAATAAAGTTAAATCTATAACAATAAATCTATAATTAATCTGGTGATTCTTTGTCCATATAGTGCTGGCCTTCAACAGTTACTAAGGGTCTGCTCCCAATATGGCTCAGACTTTGACATTAAGTACAATTCTAAGAAGAGTAATATTATGATTGCTAGAATAAGAGGAGTACAATAAACTGTCATTTCCTGCTCTCTCTCTCGCTGTCTGGTACTGTCCTTAAAGTGTGTGTGATGAGGTCAAATACTTAGGGCACTATATAACTGATGACCTGTCTGATGATACGGACATTCATAGACAGTACTGTATGATGTATGCACAAGCTAATATGCTGTATCGCAAATTTAGTATGTGTTCATTGTCTGTGAAGGCCACACTTTGTGTATACCCCAGTGTATACTGCCCACTTGTGGTGGCGCTATAAAAAAAAGCAGTATGCAGAAACTCAATGTGGCATATAATGATGGCATGAGGCTGCTGCTTAAAATGCCACGATGGAGCAGTGCAAGCCAAATGTTTGTAAGTGTTAATGTATCCACCTGTCCTGCTGTACTCAGGAATCTCATGTACAGATATATGTGTAGACTAACGGAGTCATTCAACAGCACCATTGCAACACTAGTGAACCCTGCAATGAGTGCGCTTGGGTTCCCTTTGAGACTGTGGAACCATTGGCGTTTTAGTCTATATGCTAATATCTGAACACTCTTTTTGTGTATTGTGGAACTCAGACTATTGTAATTTTTTATTATATGTGTTTTGTCTTGTATTTGTCTGTCTTTTGCTATGTTTTGTATTTTGCTACGGACCGTTTTTTTTTTGTGTCCTGAATAAAGAATATGATGATGATGAATCTATAACGCATCCAAATGTATAACTGAGCACATATTTTGTATGTAAAACCTTGATCTTCAAAGTAACTAATAGCCTAACTGCAGCTGTCAGATTGATGTAATGTAGTGAAAAGTATTAAGTAGCATAAAATGGTGACATAAAATTGACCTCAAATTGAAACTTAAATTGGCCTGCTTGAGTAAATGTGCTAGGCTGCTCTGTACAATGCTTCATTGATATACTGTGTTTGAGTGTGCAGCCATGCCTTTTTTTCTGTAAGGTTTGGCTTCAGCCACCAAGGGGCAGCATAACATCCTATAACATCCACGGCATGGCTTCATTTCACTTCCCCCGAGGCATTTCTTTGCATCAGAGTGTATGAATTGCCTTCTCTGAAGTGATTAATTTTTTAAAGCTATTTCACAAGCAAAAGTGCCACAAAAAAATCAATGTTGTACGAATAATTTTGAAAGAACGAGGTCTGTTACATCACATTGAAAAGGATGAACTACAACAAAACTGTTTTAAGAGAAATATGGATTTTTTTTTCACCAATTACTGTGGATAAATAATTATTTATAGTAAGGTGGGTGATTATTACTATATTACTATGTTATACCACTTATACTACACTTTTGTATAACCAAGATTTATACAATTTGTTGTTCAGAATTGTCTTTTTATTGGCAAAAATCAATGAAATGTGTTAAAAAAGAAAGAAAAAAAAGAATTATTTATCAATCTGCTATTTAAAATTCAAAAGCACGTAAAACGGATTAAATGTTAATTGTGCAAGGGCTCTGTCATAATGTGAATGTCAGAAACTAGTGGTCTTGATACAGACAAGACAAATACATGTTTGATTCAAGCTGCAAACATCACTATCTCACACTTTACCCTCCTCCCAAATTAATTCCCTCAAGTGAAATGTCTTGTAATAAAAATGTATATTTCAACCTGTCCCCCTTCACTTTATTTGGGATTATTCTTTGCCTCAATACATTTGATATATATGTATATAGTATATTTCATACCATGTACGCTTTAAGCTTATAAACATGATAATGATAATGTATATAGTATTATATATTTGGTTGTCTAAAACTAATCTATGCATCTGTTCTTTGCCTTCTAATGCTGTGACACTTCAATGCCCCTGTGTGGAATCAGTTTTTCTATTATCTCATTTTTTCTCATTTCAGATTATTTGATTTATGTTCATCATTGAGGCCAGATTATTGTAGAGCAGAGAAAAAACCCCATTCCCCAAGGTGCCCTCCCCCACCCCCACATGTGGACATCCTCATACCCAGAAGTGCTAATATGTGTTATATGAACTTTACTTCTGTATTCAAATGTAGACCTGAATTAAAACAGAAACCAATCAAGTAGAAGCAAGGAATGCTACTGACCTAGTTTTTAAGCAGTGCCAGGCAGGTGTATAATAATAGTCTTGGTCGGTGTTGGCTCCATGATCCTGTCTTTCTCGCGCCAGTCCTTTGGATCTCGCGCGGAGTTTCGCTGGGTTTTCGCACGCTTCACAGCGGACCAATCAGAGAGCAGTGTTTCTTCAGAAGCGTCCCGTTGCCATGCAGTTGTCCTGAAAACCTGTCCCAAAGATCCTTTGTAGTATACTATTTGTTCTAATCCGTCTCTGTCTGTCCCTGTCCGGCAGAGAGGGTGAGTTCCGCATCTGTGTAAACAGAAATTAATTTACTTTGAGCAAATATATTTCAAATATTTATGTTCAGGTTGTTCTTGCATTGACAGAAAAAAATGTTACGTTCAGGTTGTTCTTACATTGCCAGAAATCATTATTGTAGTGTCTTTGTGCAACGTTTTGGGGATGCTAGATGTTCACCTGTAAAACTAACGTTTCAGCTGTACAAAAGTTATTAGAACAGGACTAGCTAAAGATGTTTTGCAGCGAAGCTACTGAATAGATTTTTTCATTGTAACGTTAGCCTAAAAATGTTAGAGGACAGCAGGCAGCTGCAGTTAACCCGGTTGGAGACAGGCACGCCTGTTGCTGTGTGTCTGTCCAATCCCACTTGAGAGCACACTCGAAGAATTAGCATACGACCAATGATCACAGCTATGCAAATATTCGCCTGACTAGCATTGTCTCGGACAGTTTTAATGTGAAGTTGCCAGATTTATCTCTCAGTTGCAGCACAGCGGACAACAGATAAAGTGTGTGTGTTTAGTCGAGAAGATACCAGGATAACTCGCCAGTACTACACTCTTTGCTCTAACGTGGATTAGGATTTTATGTACAACATGACATTTGAGGAACTAAGTGGGGATTACTCTCAAGAAAGGTAAATAATATGGATTTTTGACTAATTCCATGTATTCTAGTCGATGCATAACGTTAACGTTACTTTAGCGGACGTCGACCGGCTAAAGTTACGCTGATTATCGCCACCATACAAGTGTTTGTGTGCAGCAACATTGCATGCATTAAACAGATATATGCACGATAAAGGCGATTTCAAAGAAATGTGTGTTCTAACTAACGTTAACGTTACTTACGGGCACCGACGACGGATATTAAAATACAGTAGCCTCTTTGATCGGTTAGCTTAGTGGCTCCCAAAGTGGGGTCCGGGGACCCCCAGGGGCACTTGAGGGTGGTTCCACGAGGACCCCAACAAAAATGGGAATATTTCATGTTCAGTATAGTTTCCTCCGTAAGTAACGCAATGACAGAATGGCTATCTTATCCGATGGGATACGCTGACAAAACCGTTATCAAATGAGGGTCCTAGTGACCTTGGCGTGAAGAAGTTTGTGAACCACTAGCTAGTTAGCTAGCTAAGTTAGGTTAACTGTTTTTCTGTTAAGACCACGTCGCGAGACAGTCTTCGATAACCAGCTAACACAACGCTGCACACTGGTTAAAGGTGAACAAAAAATATCAGGATACTTGTTGACACGTTAAGTCTTCAATATGCCGGTTTACTTAACCGCAGCTGTCAAAACGATTTGAACCGTAAAATTGATAACGCTTAGCTTGTTACGTCGCGAAACTAAAATTGTGCACATCTGTCAGTTGTGTTTGAGACGACGCCGGGTGGTTAGCTAGCAGTCCGGCTAACGTTAGCCAGAAAAAAAAAAAATGGGACACGGTGGAAAGTTTTCTTTTGTTGTTGGTACAGTTGTAACGACGTTAACGTCAAGTTATTTGTCTCTGTGTTGCAGAATGGATTCAGTGGCGAAAGCTTTGGAAGAAGTCCTCACCTCTGCGTTGCCACAGGGCTGCATTACAGTCGGAGTCTACGAGGCTGCCAAATCACTCAATGTGTAAGTACAAGGTTATGTCGGCTAACACTAAGTTATCGTTCTACTGACAGTTGTTAAGACATCTGGTCCACTGAAACAACCTCGTTAAGTACACGTTGATTGACGTATGTCTAGCTGGAAATGTACTGTACTACATGTAACTTTGGCAACATTGTTATTGAAACTTCCCAGCCAATAAAGCCCTTTTCATTTGGATTGGATTGAAAAGTATACAGTAAATGGACTAAGAGCATCTATTTTCTTTTCCTCCTCTTCAGGGACCCTGATAATGTGGTCTTGTGCATCCTCGCCACTGATGACGAAGATGTGAAAGATGTGGCACTGCAGATCCACTTTACCCTAATTCAGGCTTTCTGCTGTGAGAATGACATCAACATCCTGAGAGTCAACAACACCCGGCGCCTGGCAGAAATACTGGAGGGAGAAGGGAAACAGAGTGGGGGTGAACCTATGGACCTCCACTGTGTCCTGGTCACTGTAAGTATCTTTTCTCATCAATCTACGTCTTTTATGCCTACGTGAATCTTGTAATGTTGTGATATCGTACACGGTGTTGACCCCATGTGCAGTACTTGTCAGTACTTGTTCTTGTGCATTAGATAAGCATATATTTGACTCCTCCCTCGTGTGGCTTCCTTGGAATTTCAGCAGAGGGAAATAACTTGTATCTGCACACAAACAGGAACTGTAACAGGGAATCTGTAACTTTATGTAACCTGTAACTATATAAATTGAACTATATGCATTCGAATCATGTATTCTCTTTTTTCTATTCATATTTTCAGAGCCCACATTCTACATCGTGGAAGGACCCCGCTTTGAGCAAAGTGAACCGATTCTGCAGGGAGAGCCGCTGTATGGACCAGTGGGTACCCATCATCAACCTGCCCGAACGATGAACTTTTAGCTGCTGAAACCTGTGGAAGGACTTGTATCTGCACATTAAGAGTGGTGTGAACCCTGATGGACACATTACCACCCAGAGATCAAATTCCAAAAGTACTGCTGATGGGGAAAGAACATTTTGGAGAGAGAGAGAGAGAAAAAAGACCCCACTGTCTTACATGGGATGCATTTAAAAGAAGACAAAAAAAGAGCTGAGGGGGGAAGGATTTTCCACTTTGGACAGGACTGTTTGGAGTTGCGTCTGTCAGCCTTGGCAACTGAGATGAGATGGGCGAGGCATGTGAAGATGGACACTGTACAGAAGGATTATATCATGTATGTTTGGTAAAAGCCTCTGTGACGAGTCGGAGAAGTGGGGAGAAACCAGAAGTTGGAGCTGTTGAGTGGACCAAGGCCTCGGCCTCTCTCTGCAGAAACAAAGCACTTGTTGAAACACTGGACCTTTTGCAATTTCACTTATTTGATTCCAAATTGTTAATGTTGACGTTGCTATTGTCCTAATTTAAAAAGGGAAAGGGCTACACATCCAGTGCAGACATTCTGTGTATTTAGTGTTTCCTATTGCCAGCTGGTTTTCTGCCACGTGTAAAATAAATTTTGTTACTATTTAAGTTATTTCTAATGATATTTAAGTGTATTTATGTTTCTTTTTTTTTCTTTTTTTTACCTTTAAATATTTGCAAAAATCTGAATACTTATGTATTGCTGTCAATAAAAAGTATTTTTTTTTTTTTGGAAACCAAAACTGCACGTGTTCTCTTTTCTTCCATTTCTGGAAATGTTGGCAAAGCCGAGCTGAATTCTGACCTTTAGCCGTTGCAGTTGTAAAGAGGAGTCACGTGCGGATCACAGGGGTCATGTTGGCCTCTGTGGCCCTGCTGCCATCTCTGAGCTGAAGAGAACAATAATCCTCAGCGCTCTCTCTGCATGGGCTTCTGCCTCGGTCAGCAGGACCCTGTTCATTCATCCACACAGGTTCCCCTTTTCACCGATTCTCACTGATTTGTTGGGACAGTTTGGTTTGCATTCTCACCAGCTGATTTCCTAGAAAAGAGCATGTGACATCTGCACACATGCTGCACAGTTAAGGGGAAGGAATATATACGGACACGCAATACCGAAATTTCACACATTTCGTTACACTGAGTATTCATAATGGAACATTTGCATGTGTATCAATAAGACAGTGGGGTAACATCAGGTGATTTCATGCTATTTGTGTCACTAGCTGCCTCTGCCCTTGGGACCAGAAAATGTGGTGTAGCTTACTGCAGAGCACATGACTATTTCATAAGGAAGGCATTGGCATGCAAGCCGTTCTTAACTGCTCCACTCCCCCGCTCCTTTTTGTTTTTCCAATTGTCTCATGCATGCGCACACGCACACACACACACAGGTGATCTCTCTGTAAATGAATGACGGTGATGTCACTGGGCTGATGTAAGGCAGGCAATCCCCTCTTGAAAGTGCCGAGTCATGATCACGAGAAGAGGGAATGTCAGAGGCTGTCGTTTGAGTTGCACAACCCAGTTTTCGTGTGAGAGAGAGAGATCATGTGACAATATTTAATATCGCTAAATAAAATGTTAAATTACATTACATGTCATTTAGCTGACGCTAATCCAAAGCGACTTACAATTGCTATATATGTCAGAGGTCGCACGCCTCTAGGGCAACCCGAGTCTCCCACACCAAAGGCATGTGTCATATCCACTGCGCCATCACCACCCTATATTAGATTTTATACTGTGCCCCTGTCGTCATTTAATGTAGTTTGCTTGATTGCGTGGGTTTTCTTTAGGTGCTCTGGTTTCCTCCAAATATGTGCAGGTTAGGTGAACCAGAAACCCCCAACAGGATAAAGAATGGATGGATGGATGGATGGATGGATGGTGTCTTACTCAGTGACTTGAGATGGTTGGTTACTCTCACTACATTACGCAGAAGCCCCCACTACAGACATTAATGATAATAATGGTGAACTAAATGCACTAAAACCAGTGATGGACTGGGATAAAAAAAAAAATGGCATGTGCAACACAGCTCTATTTTTGTCACTAGCTAGTTTGGAGTGAATCTTTCCACCCACTCCACTGCAGTAAAATCTTGAATATTTGTGGCTGCATGCATCTAATAACTTCAAAATAGTGGCCTATAGGGAGGCAGCCTTTCTGGCATTTGCCCAAATTCCAGATGGCCAGTCCGTCACTGACTAAAACTGTCTATTGTCCTCCCACAACTACTATTAATCATAACCAGGTTCACTAGGTATACTGATATACTGTATGAGGTCAACATGCAGTCCTTCATGTACATGCAGGCAGTACTAATGAAGTCTAATGGCAAAGGATACCAGACGCACAGTAGGTCAAATAAACACTAATACATTTTAAGATGATGTAAACATGCTCTTGGAAAAGCTAATGACCATGTTGGCACTGTGTGAATGGTTGTCAGGCATGCGTGTGACTGCAAGGCGTGTCACTGACGATTTAATGAGGCGTTGTTGGGATCGAAGGTAAAAAGGTTATTTAAGGAGCAGTGTAGGGCTGATGTAAGTGTTAATGAGCCACTTTGGCCTTCGGTAAAGTCCAAAAAAGATTTCTGGTTTGCATACAGTCATTCATACTGGCTGTGCTGCATTGTGGGTTAAAGTTCAGGTGCAGCATTATCTATGCGTTTCTAAAAATAGAGCAGATTTCACCATCTTGACAAGTCATAGTTTACTTTGAATTATTTTATATATAGTGCAGCCTGGGGAACATATTGTGTAACCTGAGTCAGTGTGCTAATGCATACGGAATTGTATTATACATATTCACTAAGGACAGACCTGTGGAGACTGGAGCCCTTACGTATTTCCTTGCAAGCTCTGTGGTCAAAAGGGGGACACTGTCTGGCACACATAGGTCACTGTCAGGGTGCAAAACAAGGCTCAAGGACGGTACAGCTGGCGCTATGTTAAGGTGCTTTTGTCTCTTGCTGACACACTAGAGCGGTAGAGATGCAAGAAAAAGGTCCGCCATTACCTTAGCTAGGCCGTTCTCAACCAAAAGACCAAAGCCAAAAATATAATGGAAAGTATGTTGTTATGTGTCATTGTGCATTTTTTAGTGGGTATATGGAAATCCTGGAGCTTTCTTAGTGGCTATACTGCGTATACCTGCGTATCACGTAGACGACACCGCTGCGTGGGAAGGAGGCTGCAGGTCCCAGAGGTGGTGCACGCAACATGGGAAATACTCAAGTTAAGTACAAGTACCTCAAAATTGCACTTACAGTATGTACAACACTTAGGTAAAGACGTTATAGCGCTTGTTTGTGGGTGGAGAATATAAAGAGAATGTATGGGAGTGTTGGCTGCAAAGGCAGTTACAGAGTCCAAATGGGCTCAAATGTCTCCTTTGTGTATTTCTATACACAGCTGAGCCTACCAGAGGAACAGAGGTGCCACTGCAGTCAGCCCACACCCTCCCCCCTCTCCCCTCCACCCTCACCCTCAGGTCCTCTGCCCCTCCCCTTCCTCTCCCCCTCATCAGCACATTCCAACACACTGACACTGTAACTGCCAGTGCAGATTTCCACATTGAGGCACATGGTCAGTGAGCCGGCCTGCCAGACCCCCCCTCCATGATTCTCACATTGTTGCACAATGACAAACTGGGATTACTGCAGAGGCTGTGCTCATGCATCAGGCCTTCAGGGGCACATAAAGAGAACATCCAGGCAGTCTGTATCACGTTTGTGCACCAAAGCTCTTTCTGCTTAAAAAGTTAGCTTCAGAGCATGCGTTATGATTTCTTCCACCGTGTGTGCACTATATTTGGCATTCAATGAAGGTGTTCTGCAGCCTACACAATGCTAACGCACCTGGCCTTTCCTGCGGTCACATTTGATCTTTCAAGTGAAAACGGCACAATCTGTGAGAAAGGGACGCAAAGTCCTTAACAATGAATAATAGGTGACAATGATATTTCATCATCGGGCCAGTTTTAAGTGTGAGAGCTCTAATGTCCAATTCAGTATTTCTGCAGTTGTTACAATGGGTGACAATGAGTATTATTCCTGTGTGATCTTCCCATTGTGTGCAGGGGAAAATTAAACACGCTGTTTATCCACCAGCTGGCCGGAAACAAGGTCAGAGAGACCCAAGTGGCCACCAACGGAGAGAAAAAAACACACGCTCTCAGGCTAAGCAGACATTTTTCCCAAAATAGTTACTCGACTCTCCAAGAGCGGAAATAAGGGTTTGGTACTTTCTATATTTAGCCCTCTTCTCTTGTGCTTTCTGGTTTCTGACAGCCATGGCGAGAGGCCCGAGGTCTCTCCCATCTCGACTGAGGTATAAATAATGGCTAATGAGAGGAAATGGGCCTCAGATAGACTGTGGGCAGATCTCTCTGGCTAGGCTCCATCTGAACAATAGGAGGCTTTTTTTCCTACTATTATAAGGCTTAGGCGCAGCACCTAAGCCAAACGTAAAATCAACGCAAGCATCAAAACTAACCAAGTAACGCTTCTCGGATCTAAATGGACTTCTTTAGCAAGTTTTGTCTTCAGGCTTTTTTTCAACGTTTTAGACAACAGATATGGTCATAAAAATGGTCCAAAAGGATGTAAAAATTGTATTTTTGTTTATTGAAAAATGTAAATAAATTCTTGATGGAGGATTCTTGGGGCCCTATCTTAACCATCTAAGCGCACAGCGTGAAGCGCATGGTGCAGGTGCGTTTAGGGCGTGTCCAAATCCACTTTTGCTAGTTTGACGGCGGAAAAAAGGGTCCGTGCGGCAGGCGCGTGGTTCAAAAGGGTTGTACTTAGTATCTTCATTAATTCATAGGTGTGTTTTGGGTGTAACGTGCAATAAACCAATCAGAGTGTCATCTCCCATTCCCTTTAAAAGCCAGGCGCGTTTGGACTTTGGCGCATTGCTATTATGATGAAGGATTTGCACCGTAATATTTGTATTTGTAATCTTTTGCATTACATGTTTGTGTGCTGCTGCGCGTCCCTGTGTGTGTAACAAGCATAGTGTGCGCACGCTGCGTGTAAGCCTAGGTGCATTTTACTAATGCACTGTTAAAATAACAAGGAAATGCTGCGTTGTTGACTTTAGACCAGGTTTTTGTTGGTCAATGGCGCCATCACTTCCCGCTGCCTCAAGATAGCAATACGCCAAGAATGCACCTGAACACACCTCCCTGTAAGACCAGCACGCCCATGGGCGCAAAGATGGACGCAGGTGCATTTGCTATTTAAATGACGCGGTCGCTGGACGGGAAACTGACAACTGCGTCGGTCTTAAACTAGCAAAGACACTTGCGCCGGGCTTTGCGCTGCGCCGGGTGCGAGATAGGGCCCCCAAACTCCCCGCCAAGTATGTGCGCCCAAGTCTTCAAAAAACCTCGGGGGAAAACACTGACCCATATCAGGTTTCTATTACATGAAATACGGTAAATCTGAGGATGCGTTAGAGGTATCAAGACAGCAATGGTCATCACAAGCTCAAATCTTCTGACTGTGCAGCACAACACATCTTTATTGAGATATTTGGACAGTGTTGGACCGTAGGAATGCTTCACTTTATTAATCTTAGTTAAGTCTTCATACAAAGGTTGGTATATTAATAAAGACATTTATCAAAATGCAGATTTTTGACAGTTAAATGAATCTTTCAATGGAACAATAAAGGATGTTACACAGTTGCTGAATGGACAGAAATCATGACATGGCAGTAGCATTCTCAACTTTTCCTTAAGAGGCATACAGGAGTGATTTATTGCAAGTAAGAAGAAACCGACTGGAAAAAAATACAACTGGATAACAAACACCGGATCTCGCTGATTTGAAGACCTGAAAGTATCCTTTGGAGAAGGCAACTGAAAAGCAGAGCACCAGGTAAGTGAAACACGATCTAACATGTTTTGCTCGTGACACGTAGACAGAAACAGATGGCACAATATTGTTACAAATCACTTTCATCCCACAGATAAAAACATTTGATTGAACTATCGTTCTTTTTTTTCTTTTTTTTAATAGCCGAGACACACCAACCAGACGGCCGACCGTCGACAGAAAAGCCAGTCGGAATGATCAGTCGGGTCCCCGAGGTCGAAAAAAGTGCCTCGGAACACACTGAGGTGACACCGACTTGAGAAACGTAATACGTCTCCATAGCAGCAGGCGGCGCTACTCTGTACTGTTGCCCAAGAAATGAAAACCGGCAGCTGATTGGACGAACGCGTCACATGGGTTTGTTTTCTCCGGAAATTCAAAGCCAGGCTGTCATGGCGGCTCGTTCAGAATACGATCTCGTATTGTACTAAGATAGTTCACCGAAATGTGTTTCTGAAAACATTTTAAGCGAGAAATAGGCCGTGCAGTTGCTGAATCTGTCAGTCAGGTCAGTTTAAAAGATTTTCGTCAGATTTTGAGAGACTCTAGTCACACTCATCATTTCCAGGTGAGTCCCGACTGCCCTGTCTCCGACTGAACATGTCAGGTTGGCCAAAATGAAGGCCGACAGCCCCTCAGACGGACGACGGCACGGGACACACCGAACAGACTCGAGTCACCGACCTCGCCAGACTGTCCAACGGCCGATTATCGGCTTGGTGTGTCTTCGGGCTTTAAGGTACTCCCAGTTAGAATATTCTTCATGATACAAGGCAAACATAAGTAAGGCTTTAGATTGTAAAATTAAAAAAAAAGTCTTCATTTATGCTATCTATTCAGCAGATCTGTTCCTCCAGAGAATCAAAACACGAAGGACATGTTAGACTGGAGATTGAAACCCCCCCCCCCCACTGACACAATTGTTTTAGTTTAAATTAACACGAAAGATTTAACAGAGTGGTTTTATCATCAATGCGCACTACTGTTTGCGCCTGTACCTACAACACTTGGGCCAAGAACACTTTTAAGACAACAATGTGCACAATTTGCTCGACTAAGACACTTGTGAGGAGCAAGTAGGCGTGGCTCAAGGCGCGTTGCGTAACACTGGCTGACGTGCTCCGTGGCGTCAGTGTGCTGAACGTATCGTACCACAGAAAGTTTTCAGATGCAAATGGCTACAAATAGTCGCATTCAGACGCTCATTTTGATGCTTTTTAAATGCAGTACCATTGGTTTGGCTCAGCTGACACTTTGAAGATAAGGGGAATTCAGCAATGCATTCATGTTGTAAAGCATTTTCATTTAAGCTCCACTCACTCTGTTTTTTTTTTTTGTTTTTGTTTTTTTACATGTACAGCTGACAAAAGCATCACAGCACCGGGGTCATATTTATCCCAATGGCTTGAAATCTGAGCATAGGTGATCTTGGATTAGAGCTGTTTATATGGAATGTATCTCCACATGATGGAATCAGATACAGACAACAATGCATCACGGTAATCACACTGCAAATACCAGACAGGAAAACGATGGATTTAAACAGCAATGAGGATTGTCCTGAACCAGTCAGAGCTGGGTTGCAGAATACTTTGAGCATCTGAATTTAACACCAGATATAGGGACATTACTGCCCTCCCCCAAATCGAAGATACATCGTGGTAACATTCAAGTAGAGGCTCCATGTTAACCCTGACCACTGAATTCAAGCAGTGTTGTAGTCAAGACCACCTAAACCGAGACCAAGTAATCACCAAGACCAGAGTTTATCGAGACCGAGTCAAGACCAAGACTGTGAGGGGGCGAGACCGAGTCAAGACCAAGACCAAGGCAGCGCTAACGAGTCAAGACCAAGACTTTGAGAGGGCTAGGCCGAGTCAAGACCAAGACCAAATCATGGCGAGACCGAGTCAAGACCAAGACCAGACCAGTGCCAGACTGCCAGAGCCTCTCCTGTCTCTCGCATTCACTTTCTTGGGAGTGAAATTAGAAATAAGTCAAGTTATTGGTTGCATTTGAAGCAGGAAGTTTTACATCCAATCACAGTAATGCTGTTAACTAGGACAATTAGGCCACTTAGTGATATCCCTGCAGTTGTGGTCTTGACCGGTCTTGAAATACATTCCCAAGTCCACTTTATCCGGATCAGAGACCAGCCCGATTAAATATGAGGTCGATTCCGAGACGAGACAGAGACCTTCAAAAAGTGGTCTTGAGACCGGTCTTAAGACCAAGACCGATCTTGAATACTACAACACTGGAATTCAGTGATCGGAACTGGTGGGAAGACTGAAGCCACATGATAAGAGCCATTATTATCCATCTTAAAACTAATATGCTTTTTAAGGACTGAAGGGAAACTTCGGCTGTAGGGATCCATTTAAGGCAAACCAGAGAGACAGTAACAGTCACTTCCCAATGGACGTGAGAGTAATACAGTAGGGTATGGACCAAATCCATCACGGAGGAGTGCCAGTGCTATTACAATATTCTGCTGTTGATTACTATTTAAGCAACATTATGTACCTGATGCCCATTGCAACTCAAGCAGCCCAAGTCTTAACAGTTAATGGTCAGAGCTCAAACTGAACAGTGGCATTAGTGGGGCCTTCTTTTGCTCACTACGAACTGCTGTTTTTGAGAAACTCCTGGTTGAATTGCTGACTTGTTAACAGAACCGGTGAACACATGGTAATGATACGATCGCAGTCCACCCTTCACTCCTCCCAGCAAAAAGAATACAGCAACATTAATAAGCAAACAAATAAACGCATAAAGGCTACGTGGCATCCACTACAATATAGTGCAGTGCTTTTTGTCCTTGAAGGGATTTTCTGAGGCAGGGATGCCCATAAGGAGAGGGTCGTTTCTGGCGTGTTCACTGCAGTAGTTCATAAGGTCTGCAGAGGCCTTGGATACCTGCACAAACGATGGAAGACAGAGACACAACTTTAGTTATAAACAAGTACGACGTGGCTTTTGAAGGGTAGCACTCACGTGATCACATGATTAGTCACATGCATGCTCAGCGCATGCATGTTACTAACTTAGCTTGAGCTTTCTTGCCTCTATTCTAGTTCTATTATCTTTATTGTTACTATAATTGCCACTGTTCATCATGCCAACTGCTATAAGTATTATTAATCATATTTCTGTATATCTGTATCAGTGTGTCTGTGTCACCAAGAGTCAGGTTCTGTCTGAGATTTTTGCCTGTTTAAAGGACGTTTTTCCCTCGTTGCTGTTGCACCAAATGCTTGCTCTTTTGGGGAATTGTTGGGTCTCTGTAAATCATAGAGTGTGGTCTAGACCTAGTGGGTTAATATCTGTAAAGTGTCCTGAGATAACTCCTGTTATGATTTGACACTATAAATAAAATTGAAATCCAACCAGCCAATCAGATGCAAAGATTTTCCCTTCAGTGCATTTTGCCACATTGTCCATTCTTATAAATATTTCACTAGTACACATGATTTTAATCTCTTTAAATAAAAATATTTGTTTGACCTCTTTGATATCCCCAGTAGCATTTAACGTGTGCAATTTACTACAATTTGATATATTTACAATACATAAGTAGGGATGGAATCATATAGAAAATTGGCTAAAAAAAAAATGGAACAGGGATGAAAGTCTAGGAAAAAATAAGATGCCCTTGAAAGTGCTTTATTGTTGCACTGTACCTTTATCCTCTCAATGCTGGCCTCTATTCTCAGCTGCTGCACCGTCCGCCGAGCATGGGCGATGTTATTGGAACTGTGAGCCTTGGAAGACATCCTGGGCAATACAGCGCTGTAACGAAGGACAACAAAGAACAGCTTGAATAACGCTGAAGAGAATGAGACACTGGTGTACGATAGATTGTGCTTGTTGTGTCTAAGCAAAAGTCGTATTTCTGGTCAAGTCGGGAGGCAGAAAATTAAAACAGTTGTCAACTTGTCAAATTGGGAATGCACTTCAGCACCGTCTCGACAGCAGGAAAGGTCCACGCTTGTTTCAGTAATAACTTGGTTGCGATGACGACAGCCGCTACGTGCAAAAACCATCTTGTGCATCAGATCAAATCAACAGGACGATAAGCGGAGAATAAAGAAGCATTAAGCCAATAACACGATGCTGGGTAGAGTGTTACATGATGATTTAGTCTGTACATTATTTGACAGTATGTACTGCAGGTGTGTACATACAGATGTTCTGCTCTCCCTCTTCTCCTGCAGGGCTGTTCCCAAAAGTGACATCACCAACAAGGTTTTTTTTTTTTATCAAAAAGTACACACAAAGCTGAGGCACACCTGTGCACCCATGGGCATATGCATGCTCTTTGTTTTAGGTTTCTATGCAATTCTGCTGAAAACTCCAGTGGATTTATATATTTTTTTGCCTTTTTTTTCTGTTGGGTTTAAGAGTCCCTTTTTGCAAGCAGCGCAGTCCCCCTGCTGCCAGACATGGCACAACAATGCCACTTTGTTTGAGTGTGTCCACAGTGTGAAATATGAGCCCGGCTGATAGGTGCTAAACTACAACAATGACTTAAAATCTGACATTGCAGGGTATCTAGATTTAAACAAAATGTTGCAGCAACGTAAAGATTTCCGTGTGTCAGAGAGTGTGTGACTGAGGGGGATGATGTCTGGGAGTGGAGCGCTTGGAGCGCTGCAGTGGGCCTTCCTGCTAATCATTTACAGACTGGATGAGAACAGGCCCGGACACATCCTGCAGTCCATGTGGGAGCCCTGGCTCCCGTGTCTCTCCACTGCACTTTTATTGCCATTTGTTTGTGTTTCTCATAGAAACACGCACACGCACGCAGACGCACACGCACACACACACATTTCCTTCAGCATTTTTGCAAAACACACATTCTTGTGACACGCATGCTTTCACCGAAACGGGGGGAAACAGGAAGCTTCAACTACAGTTTCTCAGAAGTTTATTGTGAAATTTACAAGAAAAGCTTCTGCAGGCTCAAGTTTTTTTTTTTTATAATAAAATGAAAATAAAGTTGCAAGTTAACATGCCATAGCAATTAAATAGGCCTTTTGTTCCATCTGCATAATGTCATAATGTTTTCAATTTTTTTTAATTTAATTTAGTTCATTCAGGTTCTACGGTCACAGCAACTGTAAATAAAAGGGTAACACAGGGGCAGTGAATGCAACAGTTGAGCATGAAGTCCCTTTTTATAGCAAACCATAACATTTGCCTCTATTTTGGTTTTGTCCAGCCTGTCTGCATCCCGTTTTCCCTGCAGGATGTAGTCCTTCCAGACACCCTCTGATGCCTGCAGCTCTTCCTTGTTTCAGGAAAAAAGAGGGGGCGGGGGGAAATGAAGGCACACGCAAAAAAACGGAAATAGGGAAGGGAAGGAAAATCTTCTGACTTGTGCAAGGGCTGATTAGAGAGTTTTATTTCTATCTAAAGATAAGCAATCACTGCAAAGGCAACGCAGCCAGAGACAACTCAGAGAGCTAACATGTTACTGATAACATGAAAGTGAGAAATGAAAAGGCTCATGCTGTACAATGCAGAGTGAACAATCCTCCACAGGAAATATTTTCAGCTTAGTCATAAAGGCGAGGCACCACAGCAGGTGAAGATGGCAAAAAAAAAAAAAAAAAAATCCTTTTATCCATACATGATGAGTGAGGGTGTTCATTTCTATAGTCTGGAGGAGTCTTTAGATGGATCTGAGCCCCACATGTTTGCTTCTCTGACAAACAAAGGTTTGAGATGACATGGTGCAGCCAATGACTTTTTTTTTTTGGGGCTGACAAAAATCAGTTTCGAGGCAGTCTTTCAACTGGGGAACAGGTTAGTCACCAACTTCTTAGTACTCCTCTTCAAACACTTTTATGAGCACATCATTTACTGTTTCCAGGCAAGAACTTGGATTTCCTGACGCCACCGAACAAACCAGTTTGCATAGTTGCATAAATTGTGCAATATGCAAACACACAAAAAAAAGAAGCTGCTGATCAAGTACAACAATGAATACAGAGATAACATGAGAAATGTAAACAGCCTTCGCACGGCAGGGCTGCAGGGAATGTTACACGTTTGGAGAACTGCTTCCTGTTTGGAAAACCATCCCAGCAGAAACAAAAGTGCTAATAATCCATGACTCCAATATAACAAATGTTCCACCAAAACAAGTTCCTTCCCGAGACTATCCTGCAAAGCCACCGTTGCTGCGTCCGGAGCTTAGCGCCAACCAAGACGATTGTGATTGGTTTAAAGAGTGTTTTTTTTTTTTCTCCTATCCCAGAATGTATGTGTGGTGTAGCCAGACCTTAAGGCCGTTTTATGGTCCTGCGGAGGGGTGGCAGAGGGAGAAGTGAGAGCGTGATGGCGATTAGCTTCGGAGCGAGCCTCTAGAGTCATAGTGACGTGCGTCGCTGCGACTTGTAGTTACTTTTTCCGAGAGGTGCACGTCAGGCTACGGCATAGGCGCAAAGGGGTCTGCGGGGGTACGCCATCGATTCAACGCAGAACCATAAAACTCCACAGCTCTGTGGAGATAGGTCTGGCAATGCAAGACTACAGGTCACACTGTTTGGGGATTTGCCAATGCTTTTATATGAGCGAACGGAATTATTGGTCTACTCTCTCTCTAGTCTCGCTTTGCCAGACCTTCCTCCACAGCGCTGCGGAGGAGGGTCTGGCTAGTCCACACAGCATTCTGGGATGGGAGTAAAACGTGCTCTGGTTTATTGGCATTTCTTTAAACCAATCATAATCGTCTTGGGCGGTGCTAAGCTCCGGACGGAGCAACGGAGCCGCAGCCAAACAGCCTCGGGAAGGAACTTGTTTCGGTGGAACATGTGTACGTTCAAAAGATGTTTTAGTCGTGCAACAGAAATCTTAGATTGGACAGATAGTCTAGCTAGCTGTCTGGATTTACCCTGCAGAGATCTGAGGAGCAGTTACCAGAGTCCTCAGAAATCCACCGGGGTTTAGAACGCCAACACAAAGAAAGTGGAAGGTAACGGACATCCGGCCGTAAAGAGGGACATCCGGCGGAATTTCTGGTGGCACTGGAGCAATCCCGGAAGTGGAACGTCAAGGATATAAATTACTCTCTCTGTAATGCCAAAATACTAGTTCGACCAGCATGTGGAGTAGAAGGAAGAGGCAATTAAATCATGAAGAGGTGGGAAGAGAAACCTCAATCCCACCGGCACTTAGAAGTGATTCTCGCACGCAAACCATGCCTACTGAGTCACCTCAGTCAAACTGTGCAGCCCGTGTGATGTGATGCCAACTACTACCAGCAGCACCGGTCTGACTGCAACTCTATGGGAGGGCACTATGGGTGTGTGTGTGTGTGTGTGTGTGTGTGTGTGTGTGTGTGTGTGTGTGTGTGTGTGTGTGTGTGTGTGTGTGTGTGGCATTAAGCACCACCATGTACATATAGGAGCCTTGCAAAAACGTTACCTCCAAGGATCAGAAAAAACCACCCCCCTTCACAGCCCACCCTATCACAATACACACACACACAGGACCACCTACTGCACAGAGAAGCACAGCCCCTCCCGCTCTGCTCTACCTTACACACACAAATACACCCGCACACATGCGATTCATTAGCACAGTGTACAAAGTGCCAAGAACAGGGAGCCATTATGACTCAGTGTGCATTAACACCAACACTCAGAAATGAAAATGTGTGTGTGTGTGTGTGTGTGTGTGTGTGTGTGTGTGTGTGTGTGTGTGTGTGTGTGTGTGTGTGTGTGTGTGTGTGTGTGTGAGACGCTGCTACTACACTGCTGCAGCTCAGACCCAAAGAAAACTCTTAAATGTGCTGCTGACGAACCCAAACGACAGCCATTAAAGGCTAAAAGAAGAGTCGGTCCTGTTAAGTGTACAGTATGTGTGGTCCCGTCACAGAATATCTGAGGCTTTTCACACTGGAGGAGCTTTTGTAATAAAGTAACAACCACTGGAAATAAACTGCTTTAGGGCTTTAAGAATTGCCGGCTGCACTTTACGCCTGACATGTATGAGGTGATGAGAGGTAGGCAGAGATCACATCCAAAGCCTTCCATTTAGTTCACCCTGAAATAACAAGCAGGTCATTATCGACCCTCTGTTGTGGCTTGTAAGACTTTGAAAACACAGTACGTTCGCAAACATAGTTCAGTTTTTAAAAGAAAAATGGTAATGGACGTTGTCGAGTATATTTCTGTCAGCTTCATTAACTTCAATAACTTGAAGCGGTCTTGGGTAAGAACTTATGTAGACCGAGGCTGGAATTATGCTTCTGTGAAGACAAGGGCTGGGTAATATATCGATATCATGATTAGGGTTGGGTGCCGAAACCTGGGTCCCCTATGTGTGAAGCGCGTGTCCGCACTATTCTCCGACATGCACTGCTGATAGACGGCTTTTTGTACACGCTCCGAAACGGACGTAAAAATATCTCACTTTCTCTGTAGTCTACCGTTAGCTAGCTACCGTAAACGTAGGCTACTTTTAAAATGGCATGTTTTCCCTCTGGGCTCACCAAAACGGAGTTAAAAGCATATTAACCATTCGCTGACTGCACGTGATCGCTAGTAAACATATTACACTTGCTCTGCTAGTCTATCGTTCAGAACAAGACCCTGTAGCTTGGTGGTGGGGGAGGCAGGAGAGCCTCCCTAAATTGTCTGCCCTTTCAAACTCATACCTGGGTGTGTACTGACCTCTTGGACACCGTCTGAGAGAGTTTTCTCCTGTGCAGGACATGCCATAAGTCAGGAGAGGTGTCCTGTCTTGCCAGAGAAGGCAAATATGGTCATTTTTCTGCAAAAGAACTGCTAAAGTTTGAAGCTGGTTGGCACACCAACTCAACATTTATTTTGTTGTTACTTGTTAATAGTGTAACTGTTATCTGGTCAATAATATCGTGATATTTGATATTCTATATATGGACCAGCCCTATAGGAGACACTTCAATGTCTCTGCGGAGTGCGGACCTACACAGAGAAGGGCGTTATTGCTAACAGCAGGTTGCCTCCCAAATCCCCCCAAAAAACGGGTCCGGGTAACCAGCAAGCAGAACAAGCTGCAAACACGCTAAACTAAACTGGTGAACATGGTAAACATAGTTGCCTCTCAGCATGTTAGCAAAAAAAAAAAAACACCGCCTAGCAGAGCTGCTAGCATGGCTGTACACATAGGCTGGTGTTCCTGCACATACTGCAGGTAGAACCGATTGTGCACAAGAACTTTACTTTCTTATCTGCTAAAATCCCAAAATCAAAGCTGACATATAACTGCCAGTAACACTTATGGAGACAATGCTAAAAACTCCCGGATCTACTGCCTGCGGTCTGTCTGGCTTTTTATATCAGCTGCGAAGTGAAGAACAGTGAATTGTGGAAAGGCGATATTTGGAGTCTAGACAGATGTCTGCTGCTGCTTTGAACAAAAGAGAGTTCAAAGACTTGGGACCAAGCCACAAGCCAGTATATTGGTTGTTCTCCCTTGTGTGCACACACAAAACACACACACAAGCGCATGCACGTGCGTGCGCGCGCGCACACACACACACACACACACACACACACACACACACACACACACACACACACACACACACACACACACACACAATCATTGCCAGGGATGGAGCGGGGGGTGGCTTCTGGGCCTCCAGCCCCAAATCCTTCAGGCAACTTGACTGTCTTTCAGAGGCTGTAGTAGTCTATTATGAAATTGCTTGAAAAAAAAAAATATATATATATATATAGCTGTAAAAAAAATGTCCCCCTTAGGTTTGCGCTGAGCCCTGAATGTTTATAGCCAGCAGAGATGGGGACTCAAGTCTGAGACTCGGACTCGAATTCGCATAGAAGTCGCACAAACAGCTGACTTCAGACTTGACTAGCGACTTCGACCAAAAGAACTTCAGACTTGACTCGGACTCAAGCTTCAAGACTCGTCAACAACCTGTTTCCATGCAGTTATTGCTTTTTAAATCTAAATGTATTCATGTATTTCTATTTTCTTTTATTGGCGCATATACGTTGGGGAAACGTGTAGCAGACTCGCGCCCCCCTGCCCTTTGCCATAATGTACAATGTAACGCGCGCGCTATGCCTTATGTGCGCGCACTATTAAGAGGTGGTCTGTGAGTCCGCTATTAAAAGGCGGTCTGTGAGTCCGCTATTAAAAGGCGGTCTGTGAGTCCGCTATTAAGAGGTGGTCTGTGAGTCCGCTATTAAAAGGCGGTCTGTGAGTCCGCTATTAAAAGGCGGTCTGTGAGTCCGCTATTAAGAGGTGGTCTGCGAGTCCGCTATTAAGAGACGGTCTGCGAGTCTGCTATTAAGAGGCGGTCTGCGACTCCGCTATTAAGAGGCGGTCTGTGAGTCTGCTATTAAGAGGCGGTCTGTGAGTCCGCTATTAAGAGAAGGTCTGCGAGTCCACTATTAAGAGGCGGTCTGCGAGTCTGCTATTAAGAGGCGGTCTGCGAGTCCGCTATTAAGAGGCGGTCTGTGAGTCTGCTATTAAGAGGCGGTCTGTGAGTCCGCTATTAAGAGAAGGTCTGCGAGTCCACTATTAAGAGGCGGTCTGCGAGTCTGCTATTAAGAGGCGGTCTGCGAGTCCGCTATTAAGAGGCGGTCTGCGAGTCCGCTATTAAGAGGCGGTCTGCGAGTCCACTATTAAGAGGCGGTCTGCGAGTCCACTATTAAGAGGCGGTCTGCGAGTCCCCTATTAAGAGGCGGTCTGCGAGTCCGCTATTAAGAGGCGGTCTGCGAGTCCGCTATTAAGAGGCGGTCTGCGAGTCCGCTATTAAGAGGCGGTCTGCGAGTCCGCTATTAAGAGGCGGTCTGCGAGTCCGCTATTAAGAGAAGGTCTGCGAGTCCGCTATTAAGAGACGGTCTGCGAGTCCGCTATTAAGAGGCGGTCTGCGAGTCCACTATTAAGAGGCGGTCTGTGAGTCCACTATTAAGAGGCAGTCTGCGAGTCCACTATTAAGAGGCGGTCTGCGAGTCCGCTCCGGGTTTTTGACAAGGTTTGCCGAGGAAAATAACTTAGCCTTGTGGTGACGATCACATTGAAAAATAAATAACAGTAATTTCTTATACTGCACTGTAACTTTTATTCGCATATTTTATCTCTCAGTTCTTGAAATTATTATACTACACTGTAAATTTTATTCTTGTTTTTAATGTTTTTAAATTGTTTTAAATTGTTTTCTAACTGCTCTTTAATGTTTTATGTAAAGTACTTTGAATTGCCCTGTTGCTGAAATGTGCTATACAAATAAAGCTGCTTTGCCTTGCCTTGCCTTGCACTCACATATCAAAAAATACATTGACGACGGCGACACCAAGTCCTCCTGGAGTTGTGCCTTTTGTTATTAGTTTTGCTTTCAATAACTTGGTAAACAGCAGCAGTGAGCGAACAGCTACAAGCGAGGTGAGTGGCACCAAGATAAATGATGGCGGATCAACAACGTCGAACTTCATCAGGCATCTCAAAACGCACCCAGATAGGTCACATGCTAATGTGAAAAAGAAGTTACATTTAGCATATATCATCACAGGTAACAAGCTAACCATCGCAAATCTTTATAGTTGTATCCATATGATGTGACAGACTTAGGTTAATATTTCACCAGTAGCAGCATTGTATCGTATTAGACTATACGATTTCCTAAGTTGGAGACTTAATGTAAGTTCTGGATGTAGCTAAATTAAGCTAGCTCCATTAAAGCAAACGTAATATTTTTCCCGTCACAAGTTGAAATGCTGTAAAATACAGTTATGAAATTGAAACAGAGTTCTTAATTTGTGTTTCTTCAGATTGCATTGCAGTAGAGCCCATAAAGTTATCCTACAACTGATTTTGATACTGTACTGTATGGATGGTAGCTACAGGACATGATTTGAATTCATAAGATTTAACAGATCAGATGGCCAGAGACTTGAGACTTGACTTGGACTTGTGGCAAAAGACTTGAGACTTGACGTGAACTTCCAAAAAATTACTTGTGAACAACTCTGATAACCAGTGTCCGAAATTAACTTTTTGACTCATCAGCCAAGTTGGCAGGTATATCAAAAAAATCCACCGGACAAGCATCTTTTTTTTTTACTAGCCTGTTGTTTTTTTTTGTAACATAACAAAACATTCTGGTTGGGGTTGCAAGTCCTGCTGGTTTATCCTATGTTTTCATTGCGCTCTCTTTTGGAAGGCTGTCTGACTCACCAAAATCGCCACATACTGGCTAATTAATTAGGCTGAGGCAAACGCTAGCGATCAGTAAGCAGAAGTGAGGTGGTGGCTGGTGTTCCAAAACAGACTAAAAACGAACTAAAAACGAACTGAAAACGGACTAAAAACTGACTAAAAACGAACTAAAAACGGACTGAAAACTGACTGAAAACTGACTAAAAACGGACTAAAAACGGACTAAAAACGGACTGAAAACTGACTAAAAACGGACTGAAAACGAACTAAAAACGGACTGAAAACTGACTTAAAAAAAAACGGACTGAAAACTGACTAACAACGGACTGAAAACTGCCGATACAGCTTCACCAAAATGAAGACTGATAAATATAGTCCTTAACTATTTTGGTACAAACATTTACCCACCATGTGGCAGATAGCCCTCTGAGAATTACTCGATAAATGGAAAATGTACCCGCATTTGGCACTTGGTGAGTGTTAACATTGGACTTGTTTACAACATCTGGCTCCTCCCCCCTGCACCCTCTCCCTCTGCAAGCAGGAGTTTCCCAGTCTGCAAGCTAAAAGTAGCCTTCTCATACTATGTGCTGCCAGTCAGCACTTTTCCAGCTGAATGAAAAACCGTATCTCACTACACCTAAAACATGACCCCCGCGCTGGAGTTTGTTGCCGAGCAGATCAGATCAGAGCTACCGTGTGCACTCCTCTCCTGCTTTACTATAAACACCGGCCTGTTCTCACTTGGTTACCGTGCTTATCAAACAAAATAACACTCAAGTCATCAGTCCTGCTGCTGAGTAAAGTGGGATTGTGTTTATGGGCCAGAGGGAGAGACTGGGGCTGCTGAGTGTGTGGGTCTGTGTGAGAGAACGGGTGAGGCAGGGAGGAGATGGTGTGAGCACTTGTTCATACTGTGAGAACCACCAGAGTGACATCACTACTTTCCCACCAGAAATAAAGGCAGGCGTTAAAAAGGACAGTGGCTGTCCTGGTTACTTTGGCAGCCACTGTAACGTACTTGACGTTGACAACATCGCAATGATTGTTGTTGTTGTTTTTTAAAGATCCATTTTTTGGGGGCATTTTAGGCCTTTATTTGTATAGGACAGCTGAAGACATGAAGGGGGAGAGAGAGGGGGAACGACATGCGTCAAAGGGCCGCAGCCCGAAGTGGAACCCGCGGCCGCTGCGTCGGGGAGTAAAAATATATGGGCGCGCGCTCTACCAGGTGAGCTACCCAGGCGCACGCATTGATTGTTGTTGATGTGGATGCTTACCAGGATAAATAGAAACCATAGAGACAGGAGGACCTTGAAGATAGGGCATCGCAAGTAGGAATGCAAAAGGGCTAAACTTTCCACGGAAAGATTCCGGGAAGTTCCCAAAAATGTTCTGGTAAATTTCCGGAAACTTTTCATGGAAAGTTTAGCTGGGGAATTTTGGAAACATTCCAATTTGGAATTAACGGGAATAAACAGGAATTAATGGGAATAAACTGGATATTTTTAATATTGTATATATGTATATATATAAGTTTAGTTGGGGAATTTTGGAAACATTCCAATTTTGATTTACTATGGTTAGTGGGCTATACAATTAACACACATAGGTTAATAATAGCAATGGGTTATGTTACCCCAATATTAAAAATATCCAGTTTATTCCCGTTATTCCCATGGAAAGTTTCCAACTTTGAAAATTCCGGGAATTTTGCAACCCTAATCGCAAGTCATATACAGTTTTAAGTGGAGCTGAAGCAACTAAATCGGTCAACAGAAAATGAACGGAAACTATTTAGATAATTTGATTAATCACTTCAGATGTTTAATCAAGCAAACATACCAAATACCTGCTGGCTGCAGTTTCTCCAGTGTGAGGAGTCGCTGCTTTACTCCATTTGATTTCATTGTAAACGGAACATCTTTGGGTTTTGGACGGTTGGTTGGAAAAAACATTTAAAAACAATAATGGGCACAATGTTGAATGAAAACAGTTCTTACTTATTTTCTTTAAATTTAAGTATTCAAGTAAAAACAATTTAAAGACAAATTACTAATACTATACTAATTGAACTAGTATAGGAACATTGAACTCTGAGTACACATTCAGTTGTTCACCTCTGCTGTAATGTAAATTGTGCAGCATACAAGCAAGATGAAATCATAACAATAAACAAAGGGCTCTGTTCTGTAACATATTGCACACAACCATGTCCTTATTGGAAGCAGTCCTTTTTCTAAGTAATTTAAATACTCGATAATGTCAATTTGCACATCGTTAACACAACAATGACAATATTATCGTAAACGCCCACCCCTACCTCACATTGAACAATAATGAGAAAGAATGCCCTAACCCTTACAGTAAGAGTAGTAAAAGCAACGTATCGGCTGAATGCAAGTACAGCCCAAAGTGAAGAACATACAGCTGAGAGGACACGGAGTTGCAGCACCACCCCAGAGAGGCAGGTATGGCCGCTGAGATAAGCGAAGCTGTCAGGACCCCACCCAGGCCACTGGCTGCACACTCAGTACAAAGGGAATACTGGGAAATTCACTGTTCTCTACGCCGGTCTGCAACACTGCATGATTGTGATTGGCCGAAAAGGTATTCATTATTCCCAATGTAAGCAGACGTTTCCAGGAAAAAGCTGCAGGCTTGTGCGATGGTTAATGGAAAGTTGTGTCGATTGAACATGTGGTGCTACAAATGACACAACTATGTGTTTGTGTGTGTGTGTGTGTGTGTGTGTGTGTGTGTGTGTGTGTGTGTGTGTGTGTGTTTGTTTTTCCTGTATCACCATGAAAACGTTTCAGTTCAACTTCAAGCCCCATACAGTCGGTTCTCGGAATCTGGCAAACTGCACAATCCTGTAAGTACTGTGGCTCGACAGGATAAAAAACTAAACAATCCAGCATACTGTCACACATTGTCTAGACAGAAAACTAGACTGGACTCATTTCTGCAGGGTTTCTAAATCCTAAATTCATGCGCAATTACTTGAGGCTCATTCCTGTCCAAATAAACTATGAATGATTCCTTGTTTCAAGCACAGACTAGATGGCTGACAAGTTCTGCTGCAGGAATGACAAGGCTACCCAGTTTATTATGATCTCAATTCAAAAGCACTTAGCTATTAAAAAGCTGCATGTCAGGTTAGATAAGGTAAGCACATCCATGAGATAGCAAGCCAAGAAAGTTAATCAGTGTTCTTAAACATGATGATACAGCAGGATAGTGTGAACACAGCGGACTGCGCATCCATGGCTGTTACTGAAGAGGAGCAGGGACTCCGCTGACGACATAATGACAGATAACGGTGATAACAGAGGGCGGGGGCAAGTAACACTCTGCTATGTAAGGATTTAGCAGAAAACATAAAACAATCCCTAGCCGGGCCACCTGTAATTAGCCTCCGCTCCACACAGAGCACAGTTCACACACTCATCCACTTGACTAAATGTTGCCTAATTTAGACTTGCAGAGTAATGGTGCAGCAGAGATTCATTGCACATACAAAAAAATAACTTGAAGGCTGTCCTTTTATCCTTTTCCCAAGTTAATAATTAGTTTAATTTATGGATGAATACACATGGAAGGTCACACGCTTTTGGCAGAAGAGTTATGGGCGTTATTTCACATCGTTAAAACAACGGCCAAAACTCTGTCCTTGACTTTTCGGCCTCTCTCTCTCTCTGCACACCAGTGAGTTGGGCGGTGAAATATGGCTCCTGGGGCTGCTGAGTAGGCCATTTTAAGCTAGCACTGTCAGCCATCCTGTTAGCCCATTGTTGAGATGGCTAATTATCAGCTGTGTAATCCGAAATGTGGGTGCAGTGCAGTTTTAATGTTATGGGGAATGTAGTGTAAGTGTAGTGTATAACCAAGTGAAGGTTATAATGTATACCTGCAGCAGGTGTGTGTGTGTGGGTGGGGGATTCGGCCGGCCTGGGAGCACCAGAATATGACACTGAACACCTTGAGCTTTATTTTGAAAAATATATGCAAGGTGCCCATTTCATGCAGACCCCTTGGTGGTCTTTGGGTTTAAAAGACACTGTTGTACAGGTTGCACTGCCAACAACCGCAATGTTTACCGTTCGATTCCAGCAAGTGACCTTGTGCACAAAGAATTATAAATATGTAAATAAAGTTTTGTAAAAATCAAAAAAATCCCCCCCCCCCAATAAGGCTTACAACATGCAACAATAATAAGTAACAACAGAGTAAGGCTGGGTAATATATCAATACTACTATATATATCGATATTGTGATACAAGATTAGATATCTTATTTAGATTTTATTTGATTTTTATGATATTTATGATTATTGGTCAAAAATTGTCAAGCCTACAATACCGTTGCGATATCATTATCAAGATATTTAGTCCAAAATATTGTGATAATAGATTTTCATCCATATCGCCCGGCTCTACAACAGAGACATTCTTGGCCTGGGTTTTCCTGAAGTTTTCATATCAACAGTCTAATTACTGTAATAGCGTAGTGCAAGTAGTGAAGACATAAGCTAAAAACGCACTACACAACAAGGGCCTAATTCACACATCTACAATGCAAGAGACACATTATGAGAAAGAAGACAAGGAGAAACTGCAAAACGCACCTAAGAAAGAATGAAGGGTAACAACAATAACTGGAATGTGTTGTTTCCATTGATGTAACTGTCAAATGGGCTTTTTGCATTCCTTCCACGGGAAGGTCCGGAGGTATGAGACAATTATGTAAAAGTTTGGTGCTCAACGAGTATTTAGACGCAACTCCTGGCTTTACACGTCACACACAGCATGCCAGACATCTGGGAGCAACACAAAAACAGACGCAAAGGGCAGCCAGTGGCTCGGTGATATCATTAGCAGCTGGAGTATGCACTAAAAATAGCCAACAGGTCTGTGTTGTTTCTGGATACAGTGGAGCTGCTTTCAGCTGAAAACTCCCCCAACAGTGGCAAAGTGTTACTAAACTGACAGCTGGGTGTCATCCAGATTAGCAAGGTCTCTCTACAGTTTCCACTGAGGTGTCTGTGAGACTCTGGTTCCCCCAGTAATGGGCCATTATCAAGCCCAGAGCAGCCCAAAACAAACAGAGGCCTTTGGCAGATAATGCCCTTCAGACGTCACTGCAGACGCACAGAGTGTGACATGCAGGAGACACAGGCGACCTGCCAGGCAGCGTCTCTCTGCTCTGCCCTCGGAAAACAAACAGCATTGTTGTAAAAAAATGAACAAAAGAAAGCTTAGTAAGAGCCGAGTAGAGTTTGCTGGAAATGGATGCAGGGAGTGGGGAAGAGGGCTGTAGGAAAAGATGTGTGCTTTGCAACTGAGACTTAGATAAGAGAGTGTGTGTGTGGGGGTTTTTTTTGTGTGAGAGAGCTGGAGAATGCAAGCCGTGCAGCTGTGCGTATGTTGCATTTGGTTGCAAGCCAAAAAATCGGCTGCCGGCGACTGGAACGCCGTAAAACTTAAAGCTATTGTGAGCGCTTTTGCCTTTTTTCGCCTCCGTCTCGCTTCTCTTCTGAAAGCTACTATTCATGACGAAAGCAGGGGAGATACTACACAATGGATCTGCGTCTCTCGCCCCAACACGGCCCTGCCTATATGGAACAATAAACAAACATGTTCAGTCTTTCCAGTCTCCACCCCTGAGCTGGTCCGACTGCGTGTTACTACTACAGCGAGGGTGGAATAGATAGAGAAGGCCAAAGGTCCATTGCAGAGCCCCTCCTCCATGCTGGAGCTGGAGCAGGAAGGGTTAAACAACAGCGTGCATGGATGGAATCATTGATAAAGACCTGGACGTCACACAGCTCATTAGACAACAACGTAAAGGTCGTAAAGGAGTTTGTTTTTCAAATAAAGAGGATTAGTCAGAGGGTGACATAAATGGGGATGGGCTGTGTGTGTGTGTGCACGTGGGTGAGTCAGAAGGTGCCATGTAAGTGGATATTGGTGATATTTAGGTATAGAATAGACATTGTTTAAGGCTAGTAATAACGTTGAGTTAATGAAATATAATGACAATCCTTGTCTATTGAATACGCTCACTATGCTTAAGGTTATTCCACAGAATCAATAGATTAAGTCCTGTAATAGTCCGGCAATACCTTGCGGTAAAGACAGTACTAAGAAAAATACTCAGAAATCAGTCAGCTGTGAAATCAATAGCAGCTACCAATCCTAGTAAACAGGACAAAGGGATTAGGGGTGGAAAAATGCAGGCTGTATAACTTCCTCTGTCAGGATTGTTGGGGAGGGAGGGGGAGAGAGAGAGAGAGAGAGAGAGAGAGAGAGAGAGCAAACAGAGCTTTCTATACCTTAAGAAAAGTTAAACACACATTCACTTTTCATTTTATATAGTGTTAAAGTTCATTCACTAAAATCCCTGCATGTACAGCTGCACTAGGAGGATCTCTGTTCTACTGCCAAGAGAAAACACACCAGACTGTGTAGTTCCTAGACTCACACTATTCTAAAGCATTTCTATAAACGGAACAACCGCTCGTATGGCACCAGAATGCCCAAAAAGGATGGATATACACCTCCGGATTAAGGGATTGCAGCATATCTTTGTAGCCTACGTGTAGCTGCTGTAGCTGATGTGACGTGTGCCTCTTCAAATACATCTGAACACATGTCAGCAGCTACACAATCACCCAAGAACTACAGTAGATTTGGTCAGCTTATGTTTGCTCCTATAAGTTTCGGACGCCAGTGGAGTCTGTTGAGAATGAAGACAACGTTAAGCACATTGAAGAAGAGTCTCAGTAATCTTCTCCTTTTCAGCACCACCAGGACTAGAAAAGCCATCTCCACTGTTTAACTGTTGATTGCACACAAAAGAAGCAATCAGAAGATGCCATCAATTCGGGCAGAACACAGCTCACTTAGTGGTTTCCCTAGGTTTGCAGAGGACTTCGGTGCACATACAGTATTTGGCAGGAGGTTTAGGGGTCCTCCTTCGTGAAAATGTTAAATTTTTCAATTTAAAAAAAGCAATTTCACATCATTTAGGACCGTTATTATTTCCATATCTGTGTCTAAAACATTAAAAAAACCAGAGCAGATAATAAATAAACAACAAGTCCTCATTGATTTTACATTAATTCAGCTTAGCTGGTCCCCAAAACGGCTTGGGTGCTGCACCTAAAGGTCGTGACACACTGACCAGACGGCCAACCATCAGCAGAAAAGGCAGTTGGGCTGATCGGTCTCCCCGAGTCGGTCAAAAAAGTGCCTCGGAACACACCGAAGACAGGAGACGTAATACGTCTCCATAACAGCAGGCGGCGCTAATCTGTATTGTCGCCCAAAAATGAAAACCGGCAGCTGATTGGACGAACGCGTCACGTGGGTCTGGTTTCTCCAGAAATTCAAAGCCAGGCTGTCATGGCGGCTTGTTCAGAATACGATCTCATATTGTACTAAAATAGTTCACCGAAACGTGTTTCTGAAAACATTTTAAGCGAGAAATAGGCCGTGCAGTTGCTGAATCTGTCAGTCAGGTCAGTTTAAAAGATTTTCGTCAGATTTTGAGAGACTCTAGTCACGCTCATTCTGCTCCCTGTTTCCGGGTTAGCACTCTACCAATCAGATGGGTCATTTGAGTCTGCCTGCCAGCAGTGCCCGCCCTGCCGATTATACATGTCAAATCGGCCCAAATGAAGGCCGACGGCCCCTCGGACGGACGACAGCACGGAACACACCGAACAGACTCGAGTCACTGACCTCACCAGACTGTCCAACGGCCGATTATTGGCTCGGTGTGTCAGCGCCTTAAGCCTTATAATAATGGGGAAAACCCTGCTCTCTCATGACATCCTTATAAAACCTTGTATTTATACGAATAATACATGTAGCTGAATGTGTTTAAATGTGTAGGTGTAGGTGCCCATGTGTGTGTGAGAGTAGATTTGTGAATACACATATTTTTACATATTGTTCCTTTGCTTCTGCAGTGCATGTTATTTAATCCTTGCGTTGTCTTTTCTGGGTCAAAATGTAAAATTGAAATTCTTTTTCCAGTATTTTTGGCCATCTTTTTCGACACTTTTGCCGCTTTTCCCCTGAGGTTTTTGTCACTTTTCCCGATGTTTTTGTCGATTTTTTTCCTGTGCTTTTTTTTTTTTTTTACCTTTTTGTTGTTGTTTTTCAACGTTCTTTTATCAATTTTTTTTCTCCAAATGCTATAAAATTTAATAAAACACCCACATTCAATGAAAGTAGTGAACTGATCATTTAGTTTTACTTTTGACAGCTTGGTTGAAAGAAACCCAAATGTCTGATATAGAAACTTTTTGAAAATGGGTCAAATTTGACCCCGAGGACAACAGGAGGGTTAAATATTCATTATCTTTACTTTAATCATTGTCTAGTTTTTCATGTTTTCTATTTTAGTGCTATGTTACTGTATGTCATCTATTTGGCATTGCAACAAAAGCTATGACCCATTAATGCAAAAGAAGCATGATTGAAACGGAAATTTAGGACAGGAAGGGAAAAGCGAGTCTGCACCTGCATCCCCATTTTCAGAGTGCTCATACCTCCTGCTGCATGAGACATTAGTCAATGTTTTGCCAGCGCCTCATGAAATCAGCGGACAATCCAGAAGCTGTGCTAATGTGCTTACTCCAGTGTGTCGGCTCTGAGGGTGACATCTATTTGTCTACAAGCTGCTGACCTCTGTCTCTGCAGGTCAGAGTTCAACAGGCAGGCTGGGACAGTGTAAGTATCGTTTTCTCTCTCAACCCCCTCCCCCCCCCGAGTGTGAGCAGTTTCTCTTACTTGTGTGTCGTCTCTGTACTGAACTTAGATAAGGGAAAGAACAGAGGGCTAGATATGTGAGAGTTGCACCTGAAAGTTAGTTTTTAATAGTTTCAATAGTCTAAAATAAACTACCCCTAACACAGAGCATCTGTCTATTTAGAACAATAGACAAAGGGGATGGTAGGGCTGTGCAATATATCGGGGTTTTTTCGTATTGTCATCGCTGCGAAAGACACTCACAAAAGATTTTTGTGTTAGTTGAAAGAAAATATCAGTAGAAAAACTGCATTTTAAAATGTCTGGGTGCCTGGGTGGGGCTAGGTAGAGCAGAGCACGCGTGCCCATATATATATATATATATATATATATATAAATATAGAGGCTCAGTCCTTGACGCAGAGGTCGTAGGTTCAGTTCCAACCTGCGGCACTTTCCTGCATGGCATCCTCCCTCTCTCTTCCCTTTCACGTCTAAGCTGTCACAATAAATGCCACAAAAAAAAATAATCTTTTTTTTTAGTGGTGCCTTTTAAATTCAATTCAATGTTCAATAAAAGAATGTTGGAAATGATTTCCTTTCATTTGTTTTATATTCAACAAACAATTTGATGCATTTTAGCAGAATACTGAAATCAGCAGAAATGCAGAACTGAGTACACTTTAATCCGTATATTAAGTTATATCTTTTTTGTGATGTTCAACGACGTTGTCGCATATTTTCCTTATATTGTGCATCCCGTACAGCCTCTCAAATGTGTCACTATCCTCGTACCTGAACTTGACGCCTGCAGGAAAACGGGTGATAACTTCAGGAGTGATGAACGACGAGTCACATGCTGTCTATTAGTGTCTTTATCTATAGCACTTAGTCCGTACAGTTCAGAACCCAGTGATCCACACATCTGCAGGAAAAGAGGGACATGTCTGAACAAACAAACAAGGACAGGAATGACCGGCATGAGATTACTGCATGTGACACCTCGAGAGTTGTTGCATGAGGAGTGAGCCATGCACAAACCCACACACGCATTCAAAAAACAGGAACAAATTAGTGCCTATTATAGTGCTGATGCCTAATTCCTCGAGTTATAGTTGGAAAAATGCAACAGTCACTGTGAGAAAAGCACATTCGTGACATTATTGGAGTACTGGCACAAGTGGAAACAGTATTATTAGAGTTAATATTAACTGATGAATAGCCACTTGCAAACTGATTAGTTCATGACTACATTATCACGAGCATTTACTGTGCTACTGTAGGCCAGGTGACTGATTATTGATGGCTTTATGAGCAAGTTGAAGACCTTGGTCATTGCCGAGCAGAAAGAAGGACGAGGTCAGAACAAAAGGCCAAGAGCAGAGAGAATAAGGGCCATATTTTAACAATCCAAGAGCACGGCATGAAGTGCCTGGCGCAGGTGCGTTTAGGGCGTGTAAGAATTCACTTTTACTAGTTTAACGGCGGAATAAAAGAGTCTGTGCGCCGGGCGCATGGTTCAAAAGGGTTGTACTTAGAGTCTTCATTAATTCATAGGTGTGTTTTTGGTGTAACGTGCAATAAACCAATCAGAGTCTCATCTCCCATTCCCTTTAAAAGCCAGGCGCGTTTGGACCTTGGCGCATTGCTATTATGCGTGAGCCTAGGTGCATTTTACTAATGCGCTGTTAAAATAACAATGAAATGCCTAGCTATTGACTTTAGACCAGGTTTTTGTTGATCAATGGCGCCATCACTTCCCGCTGCCTCAAGATAGCAATACGACAAGAATGCACATGAACACACCTCCCTGTAAGACCAGCACGCCCATGGGCGCCCAGCAAGGTGCAGGTGCATTTACTATTTAAACGACGCGGTCGCTGGACGGGAAATTAAGAACTGCGTCAGTCTTAAACTAGCAAAGCCACTTGCGTCGGGCTTTGCGCTGCACTGCGCCGGGTGCGAGATAGGGCCCTGAGACTCAAAACAGAAGACTGAACGCATAGAAATGTTCAGAGAAAAAAAGTATTGGTAATTTACTGGTGCATTATTATTTGCTCTTATCCATAGAAGATCCAATTAAAGGAGTCTAGAGCTACAAGGATCAATCGATTAGTTGTCGTCTTTTAAAATATCTCCAACTATTTTGTCCGGTTGAAAGAATTCTCTGATTGCAGCTTCCTAAATGTGAATATTGTTCTAGTTTCTTCACTCCTCTGTGACACTAGACTGAATATCTTTGAGTTGTGGACAAAACAAGACATTTGAAGACGTCATCTTGGGTTTTGGGAAACACTGATCGACATATTTCATCATTTTACGTCACATTTTAAAGACCAAACATCTAAACGATTAATTGAGAAAATAATCTACAGATTAATCGACAATGAAAATAATCATTATTAGAAAAAAGAAAGGTCAACATTGAAGCAGCAGAGGCTAAAATATACGGACTTTTAGTTCCTAGTAAGGGTCAAGGTCAGACAAAATGACTGGATCCTATGTTTCCCATAATGCAACTAGTATCTTTCATTAGACACTTCCTATCCGCTTCTTTCACATTCCACACCTACAGTTAACCATGAATGTCTGTACAAAAGTTTGTGCCAATCGGTTAGATGTGTTATTATTATTATTATTATTATTATTATTATTATTATTATATTATCATATTTCTCAGGATAACTGATAACTTTGACTGTTGGCACTACAGGAAAAGTCAGAGGATCACCATAATCATTAGGCTTTATCATCTGTGGAAAATGAATGTCTGAGCAAAAGATATTCCTGGGCCAACAGACCGACAGACGGACATCGCCAAACATAGAGCCATGCCGTTAGCATGGCTACACATTTTAGTCAAGTCCCAGCTGTGATAACCAATAAGTAATGATGATGACATCATCAGGGTTATTTTTTTTCAAACTTTGGAAAGCTCCGTCTACAAGTCAAAGATTACACTAAACAACTGTTTTCACTGGCTGTGTAGTACTCTTTGTGAACTGAACTTCATGTTTAAAATAGGTGCAGCGCCCCTTTAAGAAGGGAAGCACATAAAAGGATAAATGAAAGAATGCCATCGCTGCATACAATCCTAACAAAATCCGCCCCAAAAAGAACCCTGAAGTCACTCAAGATGTTGCATTATGGGGCATTTCATGTGACTCCAGGATTACATTCCAGTCATGCCACTGAAAGTACTTTTGGTTTTGCTTTTTACACATCTGCAGAGTTACAGAGGCAGAGGAAGCAGAGAGGGAAAGTGGAGACACACGGAAATCCCCCAAACCCATCTTGCATCACTTTAAAAAAACTAATCAAATTAAAGCAACTCAGATAAATCAAATAGATTCAGTATGGTTACCCAATATTTAGGACAGGGAGGCATGACATTTGTAGTTAAAATACATTAAGAATAAAGGCAGACAGACTCTCAGACAGACGCATTGACTTACATAGAGCCAGATTGACTTACCCCCCCCCCCCACACACACACAAACCCACACACACACACACACACACACACACACACACACACACACACAGGGGCCTGAGATACTATTAATCAGAAACCACATGAATAGCCGCTCCTCCCTCCAACCACTGTGACTCCGTTCATCTCACAGTTTCAAAGACCTGCCGGGCGGAGGAAGAGGCTCACTCTGTGGGTCACACCGAGGCCACTTCCTCTGCCGCCCACCCCGAATCCCTTAAAAAATGAGGTTTGCCTCCTCCTCCTCCTCTTCATCCTCCCTTCGTCTCCCTTTACTTCCTCTGCCTTCATGCTCTATCCATTTCTCAAGCACACGAAGGTCCACTCTGAGGTCACAAGGGCCACCTTGTGTCAGTCAAACAAGTGGTTTTGTTTGTTTTAATTAAGTAACTGTGAACACTGCTTTGGAGTTCAAATCAAGTTTGGTTCCATTTGGTCTGCAGGAGGCGTAACAAAACGGTCAATTCTGGATAATCCACAGAATGCTGCTTGGCTAAAGTAGGAAACATCAAACACAACTCTACTGTGGTTACGTCTTCAACATATAGGGTAGGGTACCGGTGATAGAGTACTCAAGTCCTGGACACGGACTTAAATCTGTCTCCAGTCGCTATTCTCTAGACTCTTGACTTGGACTCGCGCACTGATGACTTGTACTCGATTTAATGAAATCGGACTCGGACATTCCTGAAAGTTGGATGAAATATCTACTTTTGTGTGCAATAGGTCATTCAAATTTGATATAAGATATTGATATATATTTAGTCTGTAACTCCTTTATGCAGGGGCAGGAAGTGTGTCCTCCTGCGACCGTAGTTCATGATGCATGCGCGCCCCCCTACTAATGCTGCGTTCTAGGCATCCCGTATCTCGTGTTTTCACAACCTTCTACCTGTGAAAGTGCCCTGGAACGGCAGTCAAACCCGTAACTTACTACCCGTTAACTCGTACCAGACCGTTGTACTCCCAGTTACAGTTTTTGACATCACACACACATAAACAACAATGGCGACCCCTGTTGGTGCTGTACAGACGCCGGTGATTAACGGTGAGAAATAGAAATAAATAGACATAAATAAGCAACGTAAAGTAATTCCGCACATTGTAATCAAAACAATACGCATACAATTGTGTACTACTACAGGTTATGTTTATTAAATGAAGCCCAAAATATGTCGGCGACTACAAATCGCTAGAATCAGCTAGCGCTAGCTAACGTTAACGTTGGGTAGTCGCTAACCTGAACTTTGAATAAGAATGTTAGCTTTACGAGTTTTTTTTTTTTTTTTTTTTTTGAAGTAATTTCTTTTGTTTCATTTTTTGTTAGGGGCAGGTTGCAACGGCGCCAGCGGTCAAATCAACATAAAGGAAAAACTGAAATGTCATTATTTTTATCATCAGACGCACAAATCTGCTGTACATGAACGTAACTAAACCGACTTTCACTCGCGCAAGTGAGGTGAGCAGCCACTTCTGCGAGCAGAGCTTGTGCTCGCTGACGCAAGATCATCAGACCAGAGGCGCAGAAGGGTTTGTCGTGACTTGGCCTGGAACGCTACCAAGTCGTGAGTCGCGTCTTGAAGTCGTAACTTACGGGCTAAAAACTGTGTCTGGAGCGCAGCATTAGTGTTTACATGTGAAGGACGTGGAGGGACGCGGCCCCGGGTCGCTGCTGGAAAGAGCACCGCTAAATGTCACATTTGTGAACGCGCAATTGAGGAGAAGACTTGGACTCGAACGCTGGTACCGGTGACTCGACTTGGATTCGGACTCTTCTTTAGTGACTCGAACTTGGGCTCGGACACCGGCAACTCTGGACTCGACTCGGATTTGAACTCAGGTAATGGTGACTCGACTTGGACTCGACAGTTGGTGACTCGACTACAACACTGGCGTGTACAGAGACTAAATCATCCCCGAATGGAGTCAGTGTGGAATGTCTGAGTTGCAGATTCTGAGGCTGATTGCTCCCGGTCATTTTTTTTTCTTGTTCACACAATCAGATAAGTGTCTAGTTTTGCAATAAGAAGGCTGCCCGTGCAGAGGGAACATTGCCTTTTTGTTATAGTCCGGAGAGGTAAGAGCACAAGGAGCCACTGTACAAGAACCATTCCTGAACAACATGTGAGGCCTTGTTCCACCGTGCACCAGAACGGAGCCAATGAATTGATGAATCATACTCAGACAAAGCCTTGGAGCTCTTCAGATGTGGGCCCATTTGACAGAGTGTGAATGAGGCACCTGATTTTAGCAACGGAGACTATGGACAAGGGAGACAGGCACTGGCTGTGCATCTCTCAGGGCACCTGTTTCTGCTCGCTTTAAACACAGTAACATAGTGTGGCGTCGGACAAAAACTTTGGGGCCCGATGACTTTGAGGCAACAAAAGGGGGTGCAGTCTCTCCTCACAGACACTTGTGAGTCGCTGATGCGAGCCCCCATTACACAGGTGTCCAGCTCTTTTCCAGAGTCCCGACTAGGCCTCAGTGAGGAAGTGCACATACACACACACACACACCTTTGTTTGGGATACCAGTAAACTTCCTCATAGACTCATTAAGGGACTCATAAAAGGCACTAAAAAAATGAAAGAATCCATCAAAGTGTCACTGTTTCTCCATTCTGCACACGTACACACACACGCACACACACACACACAAACACACACACACACACACACAGCTGAATTTGCATGCTGATTCCACCGTTAAGTGTTATGAATGAGTCATTTGACACATTGGAGCCTTTGAGATGAAATGCATGCATCTGCCACATCTTAAACCTTCCTCCATTTATGTTGAAAAGCACACTCTGCCGAAAAAAGCACTGTCAACATATGTATTCATAACCATTCCTGTTCTTCATTACACGTCTGACAGGAAGCGTGTTCTAGCCAGCCGGACTCTCTCCGCCAGAGACAGGATATGCCCATATTTGGGCTATGGTCTTATGAAATGCGGTGTACTGTATGTCAGAGGAAATAACATAAGCGAGGAGAGTTTTTTTTTTTTTGTCCTCACATAAGGTGCGTCTTCCTGTGAGTGGGAGTCCTTCAAAGCACTTCGCCCAGTCCAACCAAACAGAAGGATAGGCTTTACATTACAAGCCTACAAACTAGGAAACTTTGGACTACAATGTAATCACATGTGCAAAGTCTCTCACAGACATTAGGTTTCATTTATCCTGAAATGCATGCATGGACAAAAGTATACATGCAGGGTGCACTGTATCACAAAATTAAGAGGTAATTTATAGGGAAAACATTTTGAGAAAATAATTATTTCCAAAATGTAGAGGATTCAGTCCTACATGTTTTGTACATGTACAAGTTTTAATATTGTGTCAACCAAGACAAACCTAACCCCTAACCCTTTTAACATTATTTTGAGGGCTTTTTCTTTTTTTATAGATAGTAGAGACAGAGAAAAGAGGGGAGACAGAGGGGATGACATGCAGCAAAGGGCCGCAGGTCGGATTCACACACACACACACACACACACACACACACACACACACACACACACACACACACACACACACACACACACACACACACACACACACACACGCACGCCATTCATGTGGTTCAGAAACCACATGAATGGCTGCTCCTCCCTAGTACCACTGTGACTGCGTTCAACAGTTTCAAAGGCACATAAAAAGAAAGAAACCACTGCTGTGAGAGAACTGACGAGCGGCAACGAGACGACGAGACGTCTGAGGCAGACATGGAGCTCATGTACATGCTCGCTCCGTTCAGTGAGGAAAAATGTCTGACCATCTCAATGACTGCCCCAATCCAGGCCAAATAACAGACGTCAGATGAGAGTGACCTGCGAGTTCTTGGGGGGATGGATAATTTTCATTATTTAAACCACAAAATGGGCAATTTGCTTTGACAGACAATTAAGTAAAGCATGTAATATAATATTTAGTCAAAGAGTATAGAAAGAATCACAAGAAGCATGGACAAGTGAAGTTCTTGTTAAACAAATGGGGATTTATATTGATGAAAACTGTACCTAATAAATTGGCGACCAAGCTAAACTGAACCACGCGCACGCTAGCTTATTATATTTTTTAAAATAGGTTTACTCTGACACACACACACACACACACACGTGAGCTGTCCGACAGGACTAATAACTGACTCTCGGCGCAGGCGTAACACACACAACTCACTCTCTCTCTCTCTGCAGGAAAAGGCCTCTTTCTCTCTCTAACACACACACACACACACACACACACACACACACACACACACACACACACACACACACACACACACACACACACACACACACACACACACACACACACACACACACACACACACACACACACACATTCTATCTCTCTCATAAGAATAAACAGAAAAGACTAAGTGTGATAGACACGTTTAATAAAAAGCTTACAGTATGTTTGGACCACCTGGCAGTGACAGATGGTGTGTGTGTGTGTGTGTGTGTGTGTGTGTGTGTTTGTGTGTGTGCGTGCATGCACATGTGCGTGTGTGTGTTAACCATCCATGGTGTTAACTAATAGCCAGTCAGAGGGCACCGCCATGTGGCAGAAACAAGGTACTGCAGATTGGTGGATGATAACTACTAGGGCAGCTTGATTATGAAAAGAAATCATAATCACAATTATTTTGGTCCATACTGAAATCACAATTATTTAACATGATTAGTCATTGACTTTTGGAAAGGTGTTGCATTTATTGAACTGAATACTTTTCCCCATTGAACCCTTTTACATTCAGAACACAAGACAAAATAAGAGTTTACTTCCAAAATGCAATGTGCAAAATAATAGTTCTTCTCAATTACACTGTTTTTGTGATCGTTGGGAGCCGAAAGCCCAATCAAAGTTGGATTCATTGCACAGCCCTTATACTGCAACTAGGCTACCGTGTTATTCTATGACTGTGCCAACCATTGTGGTGATATAACAGCATTTAGTAGTTTGCTTTCTTCTACTTAAACCTGGTTAAAAACAGCTTTTTATTATTCATAAAATATGTAAACACCAAACAGCGTTTTCACACTGACGATATTGAGAACGTATCACATAGAGCCCCATTTTGTTCCTCTCTACTACTCGAGGGGCTGGCTTCAAATGATGTACAGTATTACACACTATATATGTACTCGCTCTCCCTTTTCATTCCTGTCTGTCCCCCCACACACACACACACACACACACACACACACACACACGACACTGCATTTGGAAGGTTGAAGATGACAATAAATAATAATAATAATAATAATAATAATAAAAAAAAAGTTAAAATAGGCTTAAAAATAGGAGTATGTTATTGTCAACAGTACTGATCTATATGTACTCACTCTTCTCTTTTCATAGGAGACATTCATCTTTCATCTACTGTCTCCAAACACTACATTACCTATTGTTTACATTTGTGTGAAATAGTGAAACATTGTATTATATTATCAGGCTATATTACCAACTCATCTGCCTGTAAACTTCACACCTTTGAAGTTGTTCATGAATGCTCACAAGCAGTCAACTTCTCAGCCCGTTGACTAACCTTGACAGTTTGCAAATCTAACCTCAGATCAGTGTCTACGAGGAACTTCAACCTTGGACAGAGTTTACACTCTAAACACACCTGCCTTATCTGCTTCCTGCTCTCCGTCCAATCACAGTTGAGGATGCTTCACATACATTCCCCCATTCTACTGCTCTTCATACTATTCATCCTGTACATATACTTTTTCTTATTACTCTTATAATGTTACCACACTGCACATAGATGTTCATACTGCACATATCTGTCTATATGGTTCATTCAGAATATCCATATTTATTCAGTTTTTCTTATTATATATTCTGCTAATACACTGCATATATCTATTATTATTCTTAATAGTATAATATCACTGCTACTACATTGCACATATCTGTAGATGTTGTTCATATTACATAGCCCTATTTATTCTGCTCTTTAATTAACACTGCAATATATTTCTTGTCCTGTCTATGCTCCACCTGTCTATACTTTGTATATCACATTGCACTTTTCTGCTTTTTTGCACTTCTGGTTAGACGCAAACTGCATTTCGTTGTCTTTGTACTTGTACTCTGCACAATGACACTAAAGTTGAATCCAATCTAATCTAATCTAAAGAGTCGTGTGCAGCGTTGGCAGCAAACTGAGGCCTTCTGAACCTGAACCAAAAAAATAAATAAAATAAAAGAAGTCTTGAAACGTCCCTGTGCGTTTGTAATCAATCGTGGAGCTGGTTTTAAGCTACTATTCTGCAATGGAAGGAGTTCTTTTACACCGATCATTTTTTTCTAAATATGCATGCACAATTACATTTGTTATGTGTTAAATGTAGTTATTTTTTGCAGTATTACAAAACAGGTCACAAAAACCATGATATATGATTGGTCGATAGCTGTCAATAGGGCTGAGCAATATATCGATATTTTATCAGTATCGATATATGAGGCTAGATATTGTTATATGACACAAGTGTTGTCTTTTCCTGGTTTTAAAGGCTGCATTACAGTAGAGTGATGTCATTTTCTGAACTCACCAGACTGTTCTAGCTGTTCTATTATTTGCCTTTACCCACTTAGTCATTATATCTACATATCGTTTACTGATGATTATTTATCTCAAATGTAACTGTAAATATTTTGTGAAAGCACCAATAGTCAACCATACAATATCATCACAATCAATATTGAGGTATTTGGTTAAAAATATCATCATATCTGTTTTATCTTCATATCGCCCAGCCCTCGTTGTGGTATAATAATAAAATAAAACGCAGCTAAGATGGATCATTAATCATGTATAATGCTCAATATCGCTCCACGGCTTAAAAAACAACTACTTCATTCGAAAACAATTAAAAAGGAAATTCACGTGCTAAAACTACAAATAAAAGACAGACTCAAAATGCCGTTGTTGCTCATTCAGGTTTCACTCTAGACTCTGATAACATAAAAAAAAAAAAAAAGATTCTTCCAAAAGCGTGTTTTCCTTTAGAGAGGCATTTTGGATTTCTGTGTCAGATCATAACATGCTATCACAGGCCCCCAGCGCTTGGTAGGCGACGGCAAGTCCCAACAGACCCTAGGCTGTCATGAGTTATAGCTTAAAAGGGGCTGTAGTCAAAAAACTGGAGCAAAAAAATAAATACACATGGCTCTCACCGTTCCCCAATTCGTGAAACTAGCCATGTTTTTTTCATGGCCGGACCGGCTATCTAAACAAAGAAGAAGGTCAGATTACAACACACACCGAGGGAGTTGGATTCATTCTCTGCTCAGGATGCCATTACTCCACTATATCTTAAGAAAATATTTGTCTGCTGCTATATAAATGCCAACTACAGTCCCTTTAGATATCTTTTTTTAGCCCGCAAAAGCCAGTGAACACGTCACAACGGCTATTTTAAAAAAGGTTGTCATTAAGGATAAGAAAAAAATACAGAAATCCTCAATCATAACAACTGGAGAGCCTCCACTCAGCATATGAATGATAAAAAAGGAGCTGGTGTCAGTCAAAGGGAGTCTGACTGACACCATCTCCAACAGAAAACACTGTTCACAAACTGCTCCAAACAGCTCTATTGTAGTCCAGCCTTTACTTCAGAGACAAACGTGCGTCACTTTGTAACACACGTTATAATGCTCGCCTAGCTGCTAGCGTGGCACGCCCTCATACTCTGCTTCTGACTGGCTAGTAGTCCTTACCTAGCTACTGCGCATGTGCGACTCCCAACAAAGATGGAACAAAAGTGAGATGTCTCACTCTGTAGCTAAAACAGAGAGCTCAACACACAGGGTGAAAAGAGGAGCTGCAGCAATGTGCAGTATGACAAAAATATGGTGTTTTTGGAAAATGTAACCATGTAAACCTATGCTGGTACAACCTCTAAATACAATTATGAACCTGAAAATGAGCATAATATGAGCACTTTAAACATTCATTGACTCCAAATTTTGGGGATTTGCTGCTTTTCTGTCCTTCATAATATTGATAGAACAAGTTTGGCTTTGGGCTGCTTGTTTTAAACAAAAGAAGCTATTTTAAAGCTATAGTGCGTAGTTTCTGTCTCCCCATGAGGAATTCTTTTTATTCTAAGTAATGACAACAACACTGTCGGAGCAACCAGATGTAGCGAGCCTTCGGTGATCTCGCACCACCCCCACCCCTGGCTCGTCGCCAGGGTAAAATGACTAAGGGGGCAGGTAAACATTACGAGGGGGTGATAACTTTATTTTTATAAAGTAGGCTAAATTTAACCAATTTACCCAGGCTTGTTGTCCATTTTTATCTATTTTTTTAAACAATAAGTACTTGACAAAGTAACAATTTAAAAGTCCGTTTATGAGCTTTAGGCTTTCATTAACGTAACAGATCGAACACACACACACAGACACACACACACACACACACACACACAGACACACGGCTGTGACTGCGCTCTCCCAGTGCGTGCTCCCGGTTGTAGACATTTCTGTCCAGTAATGGTTGAGCCCACACTTAAAAATAAAATATTTCTAATAAGTTTAGCTACTGCAGTAAGGTTAAGCTAACGTTAGCCTAATAGTTGGTTTGATTTGCATTGAGAGATGATCTTATGGAAAGTACCCCATGCCAATCTCTAGGTATGGTGAAGGGTATGTGATGATGTGGGGCTATTTTAATTCCAAAGGCCAAGGGGACTTTAACAGGATGCATAGTATCCTGGACCCATGAAATAACTGGCCTTTAAAAATAAACATCTTTTTTAAGGACATATATTTATTTATTTACAATACATTATTCGTTCACAAAGAAAATTGGTCTCCTTAAAGGTTGGATTTTTCCTAATTTTTTTAATTAAGGCATTAAGATCAATTTCCAAAAGATGATTTTTTTTATTCCTCTTTTTATTCAACTTTAGCATGGGTTCATAAACTTATGAGCACCACTGTATATTAATTTCGATATTTTAAAACATATGTAAAATCATAAAAGTTATGGGAAAACGCATCAAAACAGATTCATAGCAAATACAACACAAGGTTAATTTCAACTGACAGTCATATTGAACTGGTCCAACATGAATAAATAAATAAGGACCATGTCTACAGAACAGGACATGTTTTACTGGTTGGACAGTATAAAATATAAAAATATAAGAGAACAGGACATGTTTTACTGGTTGGACAGTATAAAATATATAAATAAAAGAGAACAGGACATGTTTTACTGGTTGGACAGTATAAAATATATAAATAAAAGAGAACAGGACATGTTTTACTGGTTGGACAGTATAAAATATATAAATAAAAGAGAACAGGACATGTTTTACTGGTTGGACAGTATAAAATATATAAATAAAAGAGAACAGGACACAACTTTTCTTTCACTTCTCTGATTCGTTCCGTTTTGTTGTCTCTATCTAGTTCTTCACTCACACTGTCACTCTCTCGAAATATGCACCCACGTGGTACGCTCCATAGGGTTGGTCACGTAGTGGACCTGTGTGCTGACAGTTCTGAGACGCTATATAGATAAAAATAGAAAGATAAATACGGTTTGTATACAGTGTGATACACAGTGTGAAATAATGATATTGCACAGTAATGAAATTGCACAGAATTATCAGTGTTATCAAAAGTATTAAATATTAAATATCGCACAGTAGGTGGGTAGAAGAAAGTTCGGGGGTTGGGGGGTAAGACTGTGAAGTGAAGTCAGTGCGTGTGTGTTTCAATCAAAAACACCTGACCCATTTACGGGTATGAGGGGAAATAAGGTCCGTCCTTTCCTATACCTCTCTTACCTATCTGAGATGGTTGCCGTGACAACGCTTCCTGCTTGGCTTTGCGTAAGTGTACCTCTGAGTTTGATGTTAACCTGATTAGTACATGAGCACTAACAGCGCCTTGTACTTCCTGAAGCAGCCGGCAGTTAAAAATCTACCATCTCTCCTCACCTTTGTGCTTAGAACAGATAGTCATTTGTCTACCGTTGGTTTTTAAGAGAAATTAAATAAAAAGGCTAATTTGAAAACATTTTATTGAGCCATTTTTCTCAAAAGAAGTCAGACAAAATCACCTCGTCACTGACACGACAGACAGATGTTAAGAGTGAACAATAGCATTGATTTATGGAGAAAAAAAATAATAATCAAATTATGTAAAGTTTCTGCCTGACGAGCGAAGATATGTTGCCGAGTTGGTCTATTGTAAAGCCAATAAGAAAAGATTTAGTAAGCAAGCATGAAAGCAAGTCATTCTGCTGCTAAACCAACCGATAGATGGGCGTCACTAGTCCTCTCAGTACATCTGCTCCTGGGTACGGTGGAATTCACTGTGGGCTAAGCCGTGTGACTACCAACGCACACAATGCAGAGCGTGCACACACACACACACACACACACACACACACACACACACACACACACACACACACACACACACACACACACACACACACACACACACACACACACACACACACGCCACAAACACCAACTCCAACGCCTCTCAACTACAGAGCCATGTAGTTACGTTTATCTATAATAATAAAAAAATTATGTCTGTTTTTGGCTGGGCGGGATCAACAGAAGTACATTTCCAGTTTACTTAGCCTTGGATGCCAGCCGAACTTGGCCCCGCCCACAACATTTCAGGTCGGGAAGTTCGGTCTGGACTTGATCCATTGTGGAGCAGCTATGCTCGAGCCAGAGATGTTTCGGACCAATCACATTGCCAGGGCGGGCTTTATATACGATGACGGACAGATGATCAACAGCAACATAATCAACCACGTCACCAAAGAGCGCTCGGGTTGAATTCGTTCACAACAAAGATGGCTGCCATCGCGTCTGTTGTAGAAGATATCGACAGCGCATTCATTTGAATAGAGGAACAGAGAACCGCGATCACGTATAGTATACACATTGCCACACCCATCCGCACGACACGGAAACTGCCGCCTCTGCTTCTGCTCCGTCGAAGCCATAGACATGGACAGAGACTGTCAGTACCCGATCCGTTCCACCGGCACGATCCATTCTGCGCATGTGCAAGATGACACGTATGCCATGACGTAGGCGCAGATGATAATGCTGCGTTCATGCCACCACCACCTCGGAATAACCTATGGGAATAACGGCACCGCTTATACCTGCACGATCCGTTCTGCGCATGCGCAAGATGTTCACGCATGCGCTGTGGTACGAGGATTTACGACACTACCCAATCTGTTCCCACACTAGCCTCCAGCTAACATTAGTTAGCCAATAGCTAATTCAGCGGACCGCTAGGTGATTATAGCGGTCTGCCGTTAGCCTCCACCGGGAAGCTAACGGTTAATTTGGCCAACCGCTAGCTGATTGTAGCGGTCTGCCGTTAGCCTCCACCGGGAAGCTAACGTTAGTTTAGCTAACGGTTAATTTGGCTAACCGCTAGCTGATTGTAGCGGTCTGCCATTAGCCTCCACAGTTAAGCTAACGTTAGTTTAGCTAACAGCTAATTCGGCTAACCGCTAGCTGAGACAGCATGTAAACTTTAAAAGACCCTCAAAATAAAACTTGAAAATAAACGTTAACATATATAACAGCTGTTACGTCAGTTCTACTTTACTTGTGCTCATTTAAAATACAATCACTCAATACTTGTCTTTATTGTTATTACTGTAAAGTCGTAATTTAGCTGTAGCCTGCTTTCCCCATTATGTTTGACTTAACGTTATTTTAGACTGAATCTAGCTGTCCGTTCTGCCTGCACGATCCGTTCTGCGCATGCGTTATTACGGATCGGGTACTGACAGACTGCCACCGACGAGGTGGCATGAACGCAGCATTATCATCTGCGCCTACGTCATGGCATACGTGTCATCTTGCACATGCGCAGAACGGATCGTGCCGGTGGAACGGATCGGGTACTGACAGAGACCAGTGAAGGCTATTAGAAGCACTTTTCCGGTGAGCGCTGAGCGTTACTGCGCAGCCTCCAACTGAGAGACAACGTAAATGTGACGTGAGCGACCTGTCTGAAAGTGTGAAGTCTTCTGGTAGCTGTGCCAAGAGAAATCTCAATCATTCCCAATCTTACAGAGACGGAGAGTGTAGGTATATGTAAGGAGATAACATGGGCACAGGCTAATTATTGCTAACTAAAATGCTAGTTAACATTAGTAATTAAACTTAAACAGCTAATGTAGGTCAAACCTGCCTGCAAGCTTCTCCCGTACTGTATGGTAATTCCTCTACTATGCGACAGTAAGTCGCGTGGTTATGACACAATCGTTAGCCTATTTTTACAAAGACGTCTGCTACGGAGCCATAACGTGAGGTACAAGGTAATGGAGCCTTTTATATATTGTCATGTTTCTTTAGAAATAAACGATGGACAAATAGAGTCTTTAAACGCTTCAGATGTGAAGTTAATCGCTGCCAAAGTGACGTCAAAATGAATGGCAGTCAATGGAATGCTAACGGCGTGTGAGCGTTTGGTAGCATCAAAATGACTCCATAGAAGGTTTGAGTTCTGAAGAGAGGCTTACCCCCCTTGGTCGAAGCCTGCCTTTGTGGCGTCTGACCCCGTTGCTCTGATTGGTTGGAGGTCTATCCAATTGAGTGCAGAGGCATTTTCTTTCCTGGTTCGGTTGAAACACGCCCCCATAATCACAGCCCAGTGGAGCAGCGTCAGACTCATATTCTGACTAGAATCGGAGTATGACCACATCAGGCTACAGTTTACTATCTATGACCCCCCGCAAAAATCATCTCATTTGACAGGCTGGAACCAACAAATGTTTGGATTTTTTTCCAATATAAATTAATACAGTGATTTATCTAAATAGTTGTTAAGCAACTTAGCAACGAACCAGGTTCCAGCTTCTTAAATGGGAGGATTGGCTTTACTCCATGGGCCTTTTTCACAGCAGATATTTTGACTTGTCATAGCAGGACAAGCCCAGGCTGTTACTAAAAACATTAACGATGGCTCTTCTATCCAAGTAAAAGGGCTGACTGTGAGACAGTGAGTCAGCATGCACAACACCAGCACCCTGAATCTGAAGCAGCCAAAAAACTTCAACCGTCATAACTTTTATTATTTACGCCTGTGCTTCTCCTACTGTGATTACTCAAAAATGTTTCTGTGAAAAAAAGGCCCATTTCATAGCCTGGATGGCAGCCAAACTTGGCCCCGCCCACAACATTTGAGGTCGGGAAGTTCGGTCTGGACTTGATCCGTCGTGGAGCTCACTATGCTCGAAACTAGAGCTGTTTCGGACCAATCAAATTGCCAGGGCGGGCTTTATGATGACGGACAGATAATCAACAGCAACGGAATCAACCACGTCACCAAAGAGCGCTCGGGTTGAATTTGTTTACAACAAAGATGGCTGCCATCGCGTCGGTTGTAGAAGATATCGACAGTGCATACATTTTAAAGGAGGAACAGAGAACCGCGATCAAGGCATTTGTCGATCGGAAAGATGCCTTCCTTCCTACGATTCTGACTAGAATCGGAGTATGACCACGAACAAAACAAGCCGATTGAAGGCATTGTTTGGGGTTTTCTGATGATTTGTAGATGAAATAATTCATCAAAAAAAAATCTTCAACAAAAACTTAATTGACAGATAAAGTTAATGAAAATAATCAGTTGCAGCCCAATTTCCAACTTAAACTCAAATTTTCGATGATGAATATAAATAAATGTATATTTCAAAACAGTTATAGACTGGCTTGAAGTCAAAGAGAAAACATTCAGTCAAGCTTCACAGGGCTCTGTGTGTGTGTGTGTGTGTGTGTGTGTGTGTGTGTGTGTGTGTGTGTGTGTGTGTGTGTGTGTGTGTGTGTGTGTGTGTGTGTGTGTGTGTGTGCGTTCGTTCGTTTCACATGTTGAGAAAATATGTGAGCCACTCAGTCAGGGAAACTACCTTGCACTCCGTAAGGAAGTAGTGAGTTCACTTTAAAAGACGCTGAAGCGAGCGTGCACAGGCACGTTCGTCCACACCAGCTCCTACTTCACCAAGCTGTGTGTACGATCAGAGAGCTGCGGGGGAATCCACAGGCAGCTCAAAGAGGAAACAGATCCTGGCTGACACAGTAGCCAGCGCCACGTCTTCCTCCTGCACCAAACTGTTCATCAAACAGTCGACAGCAGAGCTGCCGATCAAGTCAGGCGGCATTCTGCGTCCGTGTCGGAGGAGATGCACGCCGCTTGCATGTACCCCATATGATCCCAACACATCCTCCATTGTACAAAGAGTTAAAATTCATATATAGGGTTGGGAATCGTTTTGATTCGAACAATTCCGATTCCAATTCCGATTCTTCCTTTCTATTCCGGTTCTTATCGATTCCGATTCTTTGAGCGGTGGAGCTGAAACGGGTCACATGCTTATTTCACAGATAAGAGGGACATTTTGTATTGATTTTACAGTTTTACCGGGCTTTTTCAATGTAAAATAAAGCCACACTTTAGAGGGCCTTGCATTGCCAGACCCCTCTCCACAGGGCTGCGGAGGGTGGTCTGGCTAGTCCACACAGCATTCCGGGACGGGAGAAAAACGTGCTTTGGTTTATTTGGCATTTCTTTAAACTGATCACAAACTTAGTCTTAGTTTCGGTGGAATGAGCTCGTTCAAAAGTCGTGCAACAGAAAACTCCGATTAGACAGAGAGTCTAGATAGCTGTCTGGATTTACCCTGCAGAGATCTGAGGAGCAGTGCTCATAAATCCACCGGAGTTTAAAATTCAGACTCAAAGAAAGCGGAAGGTGATGGACATCCGGCCGAAAATAAGGGACATCAGGCGGATCTTCCGGCGGCACCTGAACAATCCCGGAAAATGAGACGTAGTCGAAATAGACTAGAGACTTACTGTGCTCTGTGGCTGAAACACAACACGCATATACAATTTGGAACCGATGATTAGAAATCGAAACCAAATTTTTAAAACAATTCCAATAAACATTAGCCTCGTTGACACCAGAGCCTTCTGAGAGTGGGTCTGGGAAAGGTTCATTGACAGTTCATTTCTAAAGGGGCGTCACCAACGGACGCCGCTCAAATGCCTCTGGGCGCATTGGATAGTCCTTCAACCAATCAGACCAAAGATCAGGGTGACGCTGCGCTTCGGTAGCCTTCACGTTGAATGTAAACAAAAAGCTGCTTGCCGTCGCTGCGCTATCGTCGACGCATAAAGCCCGCCTCAACGGTTGTGATTGGGGTAAAGCCCGCCTCAACGGTTGTGATTGGGGTAAAGCCCGCCTCAACGGTTGTGATTGGGGTAAAGCCCGCCTCAGCGGTTGTGATTGGTGTAAAGCCCGCCTCAACGGTTGTGATTGGGGTAAAGCCCGCCCAACGGTTGTGATTAGTAAAGCCTCACCAGTTGTAGTGATTGGTGTAAAGCCCGCCTCAACGGTTGTGATTGGTGTAAAGCCCGCCTCAACGGTTGTGATTGGTGTAAAGCCCGCCCAACGGTTGTGATTGGTGTAAAGCCCGCCTCAACGGTTGTGATTGGTGTAAAGCCCGCCTCAACGGTTGTGATTGGTGTAAAGCCCGCCTCAGCGGTTGTGATTGGTGTAAAGCCCGCCTCAACGGTTGTGATTGGTGTAAAGCCCGCCTCAGCGGTTGTGATTGGTGCCTGGATTTTGGGGACATTAGAAATGGGTTTGAATGGGCTCTTCGCCAGACTGACTTTCAGAGCAAATCTCAAATTTGCCGGAAGTTCGTCAGGGTTTACCCAGGCTAAATAAAAATAAAGTAATTATTTTTTTTCCCAAAGCTGGAACCGGTTATCGGTGCCCAATCCTATATGGAGACAGAGGAAGGAGATTCAAATCCATCCTCCCCTCTATCTCAAACTGTACAGGGAGTCCCGCTGCCCTCTTTTTTTGTATCTAATCCTTGCATTAAGCAAGACATTGTTTCCAGCTCGACCACCGAGCCCCCTCTTCCTGTTACTAATCAATTTACATGCATCACACGTCACGTTAAGTCCTGCCAGCAATCGGGGCTGACCAACTCCAAACGCAGCCCGTGCCACCAAAGCTGCTGGAGAGTTTTCAAAAAGGAGTTTTGAGTCAAAAGGTCACATTTCTACCTCTACGTCAAACACACATCTCGATAAGTATTATTTCAGGAAGTCTGACGTGCCATCCATTCAAAACGAGGGGAAGGAAACAAAAAATTCTTTTGAGTACAGATTTTGCCAACACGGGGGGGTTAGTGTTTTGTTTCGAAGAATTGCAGCAGACAGGCTCATGACCAGACCTGACAGCACTAGACAAGGCAGCTGTTCATGGGCGTCACCATCTCCATTTCTAATAAAAACAACAGCGTATTCCTGCTTTTACTTTTCCTAGTTCTGCCAGTGCACGTAGGGTCATACATACGCGCATGGACACGCGTTCATGTGTCAAATAGTAACGCAGTGAGCACCGGTAGGTGCTTTCATAGAGAAAGACACGGACAGATTTTGCTCATAAACGTGTTCATATCTGCATGTTCATCTGAATTCTGAGCCGCTTCCCTTTTGCCTAATGTATGTCATGAGGCTGTTCACTGCTTCATAATAAAACGATAATGTCACACCAAAAACCAAACCCTTGTCATCAGCATGAAGGCAAGGGTGTGTGTGTGTGTGTGTGTGTGTGTGTGTGTGTGTGTGTGTGTGTGTGTGTGTGTGATCCTCAGCATCCACTTCCAGTGTGCGGTGTGACCATGTTGATGGGCGTTGAGAGGAGGCTTTGATGGTGGTTGAATGGGGTACTAATGAGTAGGCCTTATCAATGGCCGGTCTGTATTCTGCCCTCCTAATGGCCAGGGGAGCACCGACAGAGCTGTCGATGCTCCCATGTAAACATCTCAGCCACTTTCCCTGTGTGTGGCCTCCACTTCAACCATTACACCAGGTTCATAATCTAATTGGTTCATGGACTACAATGGCAAATGTCAGAAGCGATTACCCATTGCGTAATCGACTAATGTGAAGGAAGTGGCTGGTTTTTATGTCTATAAAAAAGTGCTTTTCCTTTCTCTGGAATAATCTATTTTGCTTTCCAAAAGAAGTCATTATGTGGCAAACACTGTAGGTGGGGCCTGTAGGGAATAATCAGGGCAGAAGGCCCCAGACAGCACTGCTGTGCTGAGTAAACCTTGAGCTTAAAGCTATCACCTGTTGAATACTATATTCATGAAGCAATGAGTCTCATGTATGTGTGTATTTTTTGTTGTTGCTGGTGTCCCAGATAAGGAACATTAAACCATGTTAGGTTAGGCTATACATTCGCTGTGTTGCCACCCAAGTGTTGCATAAACGGATGAAGACTGTGAAAGCTGGCAGCAATGCCAGTAAACACTGTTATGTCTCGTAGTAGAGCAGACTGTGAGACCAACTGTTGCTTCGGGTAGCCTAAAAAAAAAGCGCAATTAGCTATGTCAGCTGTTAATGTGCTAGTTTATCGACACATTACAGTCTTACCTGGCCGGTGTTGTGTTGTGTAGCCTACAGTCAGGTCTAGCCGTGTCTCCCGTCAATGAAGCCAAACTGTATCCGTCAACAGACTGGGAGGAGACCTTTCCCTCCGCTGTGTCGCTCACGGCGCAATGTCACAACTACACTAGCTAGCTAATGTGTTTACACCATATACTGTGGGACAACCAGCTCTACGTGGACCTCGCTGGCGTCTTCATAAAGCTGCCGATTCGTACCGCTCTCACTTTTCGCTGACGGTTGATGTTAATATTTAATTTCGTTTACTTTTTTTTCCTTCCCAGTGCGACCAGTCTCTCTCTCTCTCTCTCCCCTCTCCTTTCCTTTTCCTCCTCCACTTGAACGGTCCGCGACGAGAACAGCCGAACTGGTCGGGAGGAGAGAGGCGGACCAACCGAAAACACTGGCGGACGTTCACCAGGCGTCAAGCTAGCTATCGTTGACACACTTCTTCCGGATACGATTTTCAAAATAAAATCTCCGAGGAGGTTTATAAAACTGCAAGTGATACTAAGCAGAAGACCCACTGCAAATGATCTAAGTTTATAGTTAGTTAAAGTAGGTAAAAAGTCCCAAATGATAAAGAATTCCCACTGATAGTGTTTTGAATTTGCATGAACCTGTAACATATTGATGCATTAAAGATTATTGGCTTCATATTTCTAGACAATAAGTAGGCTACTATTCTTCTTTCACAGAGGCTGAGGAAATGCATGGGTTTAAAATGAACTTTTATGTATCTTGAATCCAGATAATTTGGTCGTATACCAATACATCTATTAAGGAACTGTGAATGAACATTCCTGAATAATCTACTAATCAGAATAGAAAATCTGTTTTATTGGCCATGTGTGCTTTTACATACAATTTGACTCCGGTATGTTGCAACTATACAGTGTGTTATTATGGCTGAATAAAGTGTGAACTAAGTACACAAAGTCATAGTGACTTGATCATTTGATAATGGTGAGCAACAGGAACTATGATACCTACATCCTGCTTTATGTCATGACTCAGAAAAAACTGAAACAAGGCCAAAGGTCCTGAAAAGATCACATTTCTGAGATTTTGTTAACCTAATAACAGCAATACTGTGCGTATTCCACTGTATGAGCTGATTTCATATTGAAGGTAAAAGCCTAATATGCAGCTGGTATTTGAACTTGTCAAATATATGCAGTGGGGTTAATATTTCCCTCTGAAACTTTGTAGAGTCAAATCAAAGTCTCCCAAAGAAGAAATACTAATAAGTAACAGTATTAAAAGCTTGCCACCTTTTCTTTATCTCCCAGATATCCCTCATTCGGAATGTAGTTAAATCAACAAACAAACAAAAAACACAACTTCCTGTCTCACACTAGCGGTTATTAGCTAGCTTTACTGATGAGGAAAGTCAACACAGGTGTGTTCTGCTATGAGCCATGCAGGGGCGCACTCTCCCTATATGCAACAACTGTGCTTAGTACATTTAGTTTAGCATGGAGGACTGGAAGTTAGAGTAAATTAGGGAGTACAAGAATAAACACTCAATTCCTTAGAGAGATATTAAAGTGACAATCCCATTCCTTGGTTTCATTTTTTTCTTTAAAATTACTGGCAAATTAATAAGGACTTGTACATAAAGCTCAATCATTCGGAGTAAACACTTGGACATTCAGCGCAGACACTATGACAATACACAAGGGTAATAAGTAAAACGTTATTTTATTTAAATTAGCATAAAAAGCAAACAAACTAAGAACCATGTATAATAGGCTACAGTCAACTTCAAAAAACATTGATAGAGCTTGATGCGTATATTTTGTGAAGTTGAAAAAAAGCACTTCATAAAAAATAGATATCTACATTGTAACATAATGAACATACGGTATGCATTTCCCAAAGTGGCTATGAGGTCTGTACATTACCCCAATGATATTAAAAAAAAAAAAAAAAAAGGTTTCCACCACCAAAGATTGGCAGCAGTACTAAACGTGATCTACTTTCTATGGAAGAATATGTATTTGTGACAGGCTCTAAGGCCTTAGCTGATAATAGAACAGGTAATTAAGCAGAAAATCAAACCGAGTAGCTAATATGTATCCACAAAATCTTGCTGCCCATCTTTGTCAAAAGCCTAGGTCTTTAGAAATGATTTATTTTAACCACACTGTATTTTAAAAACAGTCTTGACGGCTGCCAAATGCAACTTCTGACCACTCTAATCTCTTTCTTTTGGTGTCAAAAGCATTGTGCAACATTAACAAAAACATCATAGTTTACATAAAGTATGAAATGTAAGAAGAGAAAAAAATGTCCACCGTGAAATGAAAAGGACCGTTAGGAGTGTTGATAATATTCCAGTCTTTAGAGATACGATCGGGAACCCGGTTGCATGAAACAAGTCACACAGCTGAGGGGTTGATGCTGGAAGAGAACAGTACAACTGTGGGACTGGTAGGTTACATGCAAGCTGGGTGGGTTTTATGCTGTATTAGAGCTGGAGGATGTGAAGAGAATTACATATATAAGAGGGAGGGGATGGTTGGAGCAGTAGGTAGTAGAGGCGAGTCTTAATAACAGTGGGACATCTACTCCTGGGCCTCTTTGCCAGTCATCTTGTAGATCTCAGTGGGGCCATCCACATGGGTAATGGTAGTAGTCAGCTGGATGTCCTCTCCACTGTTTCCCCCGGTATCTCCTGCACACGTAAACATGACACATCATCAACACCAAAATCACCTAAGTGCCAGCGGTGGAATCTAACTAAGTACATTTACTCAAGTACTGCGCTTAAGTACAAATGGGAGGTACTTGTACTTTACTTGAGTCTTTTTCTTGTCATGCCACTTTCTGCTTCTACTCCGCTACATTTCAGAGAGAAATCTTGTACTTTTTACTCTGCTACATTCATCTGACAGCTTTAGTTACTAGTTACTTTACAAATTAAAAAAGGTCCCATGGCATGACAATTTCATTTTATGAGGTTTTTTTAACATTGATATGAGTTCCCCCAGCCTGCCTATGGTCCCCCAGTAGCTAGAAATGGCGATAGGTGTAAACCGAGCCCTGGGTATCCTGCTCTGCCTTTGAGAAAATAAAAGGTCAGATGGGCTGTTCTGGAATCTTCTCCTTATGAGGTCATAAGGAGAAAGGTTACCTCCCCTTTCTCTGCTTTGCCCACACAGAGAATTTAGCCTGCCAGAGAGAGAGAGAGAGAGAGAGAGAAAAAAAAAAAAAAAAAAAAAAAAAAAAAAAAAAAAAAAAAAAAAAAAAAAAAAAAAAAAAAAAAAAAAAAAAAAAAAAAAAACAAAAAAAAAAAAAACCCCACATTGAGTACTTTTAATATTTTAAGTACACTTTCCTGAGGATACTTGCATACTTTTACTTAAGTTACATTTTCAATGCAGGACTTTAACTTGTAACAGAGTATTTTTTTACAGTGTGGTATTAGTACTTTTACTTAAAGTGCTCATATTATGCTCATTTTCAGGTTCATAATTGTATTTAGGGATTGTACCAGAATAGGTTTACGTGGTTTAATTTTCAGAAAACACCATATATTTGTTGTACTGCACATTGCTGCAGCTCCTCTTTTCACCCTGTGTGTTGAGCTCTCTGTTTTAGCTACAGAGTGAGACATCTCACTTCTGTTCCATCTTTGTTGGGAGTCGCACATGTGCAGTAGCTAGGTAAGGACTACTAGCCAGTCAGAAGCAGAGTATGAGGGCGTGCCACGCTAGCAGCTAGGCGAGCATTATAACGTGTGTTACAAAGTGACACACGTCTGTCTCTGAAGTAAAGGCTGGACTACAATAGAGCTGTTTGGAGCAGTTGGTGAACAGTGTTTTCTGTTGGAGATGCTAAGTCCCTTTGGGGTGGACTTTGGGCTTTTTCACTTTGTAAACCTATAACGTGCACAAAAAAGATATATAACACAATAAAGGAAAGGGAAAAAGCTACTTCTTCCACCGCTGCCAGCAGCATTACGTGAATTCAAAACATTTCAACAGCATACATTTTGTTTGGGATCTCGTTGTGCACATTTCCTCGTATTACTGCAGGCAATGATCCATTGCATAACACGTTGGTTTAGCTGAATTTCATCATAATACATACTTTGAGCTTATTCGAAACAGAAAAGAAACTCAAGTTGATAAAATAAATCAAACACAGAGACAGAAACTTGGATAGACGTGCCCCTGCACTTCAGGGAAAGCTTCCAGAACTTCAAACCCTCTTTTTGCTTTCCCCGTGTCCCTGACGTCAGGAGATGGATGGATGGTTTTCATTACCTCCCTGCTCGCCACCCCTCCCCTCCCCTCTGTTCTCTTCCTTTCCGTCTGGAAGGAAGCCTGGTGTCCATTAGAATCACCCTCTGGGCCAAAGAGACCCTTCTTTCCCCTGGGAATCTGGGTCCTTCTGAATCACCCCTCCCAACCCCTGCTTTACAGCAGAGGAAAGACACTTCTTCCCCATCAGAATGAGGGGAGCTACTGGGACACTAATGAAAAGTATCCAATAACTTTAATATAATGACAAGATAATTTAGTAATATTACATATTACAGCACTAATAGATTTATTACTAGATTTTTCAAGATGTCACCCCAGAACTTGAAATGAAAAAGGAACAATTAATCTGGACTGAATTTAAGTGCCAACAGACCCATCTACTCAATCAATATATGACAACATGAAGACAGGTTCAAGTAAATGGGAATTACACATGAAAAAAAAAAAATTGTTTTTTTACACACACGGCTTGGTTGAATACTTGATTCTGATTGGTCAATCACGGCATTCTGTGGTCTGCCATTTCTGTATAACAGACCGTTTGCTAACAGACCGTTGCTAAGTATAACAGACCATTGCTAAGTATAACAGACCGTTGCTAAGTATAACAGACCGTTGCTAAGTATAACAGACCATTTGCTAACAGACCGTTGCTAAGTATAACGGGCCGTTGCTAAGGATAACGGGCCGTTGCTAAGGATAACGGGCCGTTGCTAAGTATAACAGACCGTTGCTAAGTAAAAGTTAACCATCCCGACCGGGACGTCACCAGAGGGTAACCTCTGTATGAGTAGTCGTGTAATAACCAACACCACCCTGTCAGGGTTCTAAAAATGGCCAGCTGGCTCTACATTATCCCTGACATATTTTCTAGTATATTAAATTCTTTGTCTAGCTTACAACCAGGGCTTAACTGCTATAACATGTTAAGGATACTAATAATACTCCTGTGAAAAAGGCTCTCTCTCTCTCAAAAGTTAGCAGAAACGTGTACTTACCAGTGATGCACTGACCACTCGACTGCTCGTCTCCGTAACGCTTGTGAGACGGCGCATAGAGGAACATGATGGCGAAGACGTACAGGTTCCACATGCCGTAGATGCCGGTGAAGAAGGCGCTGTTCACCTGCACCGTGTGCTCTCCCCAGTGCCAGTGGCCCTCATTCACCTGGATACAGACAAATGACAAAAGCATACCATTTGGGTTACGGTTTACAGGGTGGAGTGTTGGGATTGTTTGGGACAGTGGTAAAATAGCTTTGATAGTCACTGTTAGGGCTGCACAGTATATCATTTTTTAATCGTCATCAAAATATCAACTGGCGCAATAAACAGCGTGAAAGGCTGCGACATATCGCGAAAGACACTTTAAGAGATTTTTTGAGTTGGTTGAAGGAGAGTATAAAAAGAAAACTACACTTTAAAATGTGACTGTTTTTCTTTTCTTTTTTCTGTTGCCTTTTATGTTGAATTCAATGTTGGAAAAAAAATGTTTTTTCACTTTTTTAGCAGTACTGAGTAGACTTGAATATCTGTTTGTATCGCAAGTATTCTCGTCATCGCGATACTCAACGCTATCGCATATTTTCCTCATATCGTGTAGCCCTGGTCACTGTAAAATAAATGTGAAAAAACAACAATCAGCATCTAAGTAGTCCTGTGGACAGCATTATGTCTGATTTCAGAACATTACTGCGCTCACCTGACTGATGATGAAGAAGATGACAGTCATGGCAGCACAGGTCAAAGTGACCAGCATGAGGAACTTGAACCTGAAAATCAGACCCTAAAGGACGATAAAGTGGAAGAGTTAGTGCAAAAAACAGTTCATCACAAACCTACTCGATGTAGAAGAGAAATCCTTTTGTATTGTCATGTTTTTTTGTATTGGTGATAATGCAAACACGGGATGAAGACACACCTCATAGTGCAGCCGCCTGGCCTTGGACATGGCGGGCAGGGACGTCCTCTTACCGCTGATGTTGCGAAAGACTTGAAAAACCATGAAGCAGAGGAAGAGGAAGTAAAGACAGGCACAGATCCCTGCCACAATTATGAATGCCATCTGAGGAAACACCAGTCAAGGAAATAACCAAATAACACCATCCTTAAAAAAAAAAAAAAAAATGTCACCTTCCAGGCAGCGCTGCCTGGTAGCCACTAGGATTAGGCAATGGTTAGGGTTAGGCACCTTGAAGTCGACGTTGGGGGCTTAAAACACCATTGAGCGATTCAGTTAACAACACTCATCATAGATTTAACCATTTTATTGAAAACTATTTTAAACTGCGAGTCACGTTAGGACTCTGAACTAGGAAGGTGGAGGCTGGGTGGGGGTGGGCAAAGGGTTGCCAGCGGCAGTGAGTTAAGCAGCGGCAGGGTAGCAGAGATCAGTGAGGAGGGAGTCACATTTAAAAAGGACCGCTGAAAGTCCTCTCTCGACTCTCTCTGCCCTCTTACTTCAAGTCCTCCCCAGCGCTGTGGTTATCTGACTCAGTGCGTGCTGAAAGATCAACTATACGTGCAGCGGAAAGGAAATGGCAGAAATCTAAACACCCAGATGATCTGCTTACCTATCAGTCTCTTCTTTCCTCCTTCGCTGCCTCTATTTCTGCATCAAAAAGCTCTTTTTATCAAACCAAAATAGAATCCTCTTTCTCGAACCCCAAAAAACTTCTTTCCATCTTCTCTAACCTCCTAGATTCCCCCAGTCCATCTCCTCCCTCCTAACAGCCCACTTTGTCGACTACTTTGTAAAACGGAGACGCTCTTCATTCTCCACCACACCTCCTGAAATCACCTTACCATCCGTCACATCCAGTACCCTTTCCTCTTTCACCCCTCTATCTCCAAATCAAATTCTTACTTTGATTACCTCTGCCCGCCCAACCACCTGCCCCCTGGATCCTATCCCTTCTCCAGTCCATTGCTCCTGACCTCCTTCCTTTCCTCACCCAACTAATTAACATCTCCTTGTCAACTGGCTGTTTCCCCGATGCCCTCAAAGAGGCAAGAGGGACCCCACTACTCAAAAAACCAACACTCGACTCCTCTGATGTAAATAACTATCTCCCTTCTTCCATTTCTATCTAAAACTCTTGAGCGTGCCATTTATAATCAACTCTCTACCTATCTCCACCAGAACAACCTTCTTGATCCCCTCCAGTCTGGCTTCAAGGCTGGTCACCCGACAGAAACTGCCCTCCTTGCTGTCACTGAGCAATTTCACATCGCTAGAAAAACCTCTCTCTCTTTCGTCATCATCCTTCAGGACCTATCTGCTGCCTTTGACACAGTGAACCAACAGATCCTCATTTTAACACTCCAGAATCTGGGTGTCTCAGGCTCTGTGCTGTAATTGCTCACATCTTACCTGGCAGACCGAACCTACCGGGTAACTTGGAGAGGATCTAGCTCAGAACTTTGCCCACTCAAAACTGGGGTTCCACAGGGATCAGTCCTGGGTCCCCTCCTCTTTTCTCTGTACACCAACTAATTCTCTCCTTTCCCGAGTCTGAAACTCAAGTAGCAGCACGTATCTCGGCCTGTCTGACTGACATCTCTTCTTGGATGTCCACACACACCATCTGAAACTCAACCTCGACAAGACTGAGCTCCTTTTCCTTCCAGGGAAGGGCTCTCCTACCCAAGACCTGAGTGTAACAATTGACAACTCTGTGATAGTCCCCACCCAGACTGCTAGAAACCTGGCTGTGACCCTTGACGACCAACTCTCCTTCACTGCCAACATTGCTGCAACTATCCGATCGTGTAGATACATGCTGCATAACCTCAGAAGGATACGTCCCCTTCGAACGCAGAAGGCTGCTCAGGTTCTGGTTCAGGCTCCAGTCATCTCACGTCTAGAATACTGAAATTCCCTCCTGATTGGCATGTGCCATACGACCCCTGCAGCTCATTCAGAACGCAGCAGCTCGGCTTGTCTTCAACCTCCCCAAGTTCTCTCACACTACACCGCTCCTCCGCTCTCTTCACTGGTTACCAGTTGCTGCCTGCATCCGCTTCAAGACACTAGTACTTACATACAGGGCCACGAACGGATCAGCCCCAGCTTACATACAGAACATGGTCAAACCATATGCCCCAACCCGTCCACTTCGCTCTGCATCAGCCAAACTGCTTGCTGCCCACTCACAGCGAGGGAGAACTAATCACTCAACACAATCCCGACTGTTCACTGTCCTGGCTCCCAAATGGTGGAACGAGCTCCCTATCGACATCAGGATGGCCGAAAGCCTACACATCTCTTCCGACTACACCTCGGATAAAAAAAATGTATTAAAAAAAATTCTTGAACCTGCACTTTCATATGTCTGTAAGCTTTGCTTATTTAAAGCTAATGTACTTGCACTTACTACTTGTCTAGAGTTTGAACCTTCACAGATGAAAGCACTTAATTGTAAGTCGCTTTGGATAAAAGCGTCAGCTAAATGACATGTAATGTAATAATGTAATGAATACTAAGCATGGTTTTCTAGGGGTTGAGGATTTTTAAAATCGATTTTTTTCCTCGATAGAATCTATATTTTCTATTTATTTTCTTAACCAATGATTCACCTTAATATTTTCTGTTTATACGCTACCTCCGACGGCGACTACATCATCATATCAGTTTCCAGCAAAACAGACCGAAAGCAGAAAATGCAGAAAATGTTATGTTGTTCTTTACAAATGAAATAAATGTCAGACCGGCTGACTGACCTGTGATGTGCATCCTTCTTAGAAAACAATTACTTTTTAGAAATGTCTCATGATATATCGTCTCTACAAGTGTATTACTCAACTTTTGTTTTTGCCGAAGAAGGAAAAGAAAATCACAATACTCAATGAATATTGTCGAATCGCAATACTTCTAGAATCGCAATAAATACAAGTCGCAATACAAATCGAATCGGCAGCTGTGTATCGTGAAATAATCGAATCGGGACAAAAGCTTAAATCGTCCCAGCCCTACGGTTTTCATTTTGATGTGACTCAAAAAGGAAAAGCAGGAAAGAGGGGAGAAAAGAATGCAAGAAGCAGGGTGTTGGCAGCCGTTTCTGAGAAAGTGTGCTGATTAATCTTGCATTGCTCAGCAAGCAAAGCCAACAAACAGGTAGGTACACCACATAAACACATCATCCCGAGACCCTGGGAAATGCTTTCACATATGGCATTACTGAATTATTTCTCATCTCATTAGTCTAGAGATCCGTTTTCTAGTTCATGCTAAAGGCCAACTAGAAGAACTTCTCATACGTGTACTGCAGGAACAGGAAGAAGGGCATTGAGTCATGGTAACTTTTTGGTAAAGTATTGGTAAAGACATGCACTTGTTCCAACAGCAAAAGATTGAACTAATACTAAACTGAAAAGCATGATTTGGCCATTTACACTCTTGAGGTTGTTTTTTTTTTTTTTTTAGCTTCATACGTGTCAGACAAGCTGTTTGCAAGAGAGTGATATTTTGCTGATACAGTTGTCAAACACAGTTTAAAAAAGAGGATACAGCAAGCTCCGTTCCTACATCAGACGCCCAGATGCTGTAGAAGGGGTTTGTCAGCTGGACCCCTCTGGTGGCACAAAACAAAACAAAAAACACATTGCTTTGTTTCCTCCTCCGAGTGTGTCACAACATTGCGTTACAAAAAGCAAAGAATACATGCAGCATGTGGATATGAAGCATAAAAATAGAAATAAAAAAAAATAAAAAAAGATTACTTGTGTTGCAAACATCTTTAAAACAAGCCTCTTGTTCTAAATAGTGAAGAAGAAAGGAAAAAAAACTAGGTCTCACCTCTCACACATGTCAAAGATAAAAAGGCAGAAGGAGCCAAACACAATGGGCCCGACCTGCTTCCAGTACACTGAGAAACGGTTCCTCTCGGTCTGGTCCTGAGAGAAAAGTGCAAAACAGACTTAAAGACGGGATATACTGGATTACATTTCATACATCACATATAGTACGAGTCCATTATCACCAAAATATCATATTCTTAAAATCAGGTCATACTGTAGATAACATTGTCCTGTAGCCAAAATAAGCACTGTTAAAGTGATGGTTCGGAGTAATTCACCCTAGGGTCCTTTGCACCATGACCTCGAGCCAAACACCCCCCCAGAAGCTTTTTTCACCTGGGTCTAACATTGGGCGAGTTAGCGTAGAGTAGCGTTAGCCGCTGAATAGCTTAGCGCGGGGCTAATGGACCCACGTTTGTATCTCTTAAATGACCCCACTAATAATGCCCGAAATGATACCAAAGGTCTACACTAGTATATATAGGTTATGCACTCATAAAACGATGGATTGGAAAGTTTGTAAGTACACCAGAAGCTTATGTAAATAACACTTGCCTGCTGGCTTCTGCTCTCTGCTGTTGTTGTTGCTGCTGTGAGACGAGTGCTTAGGGACATCTACAAATTACAACACCGAAAAGAGATGCAACAAAAATATTTTTTAATTTAACTTATTTTTTAAAGTAAGTGCTGTAATATAACTAGCAGGAGACAAGTAATAATTGAGGTAAGTTTGGAGACATTACCTTATTTAATCATTAAATTAATACATATTTTTGTTGTATCTCTTCTCGGTGTAGTAATTTATAGACGGCCCTAAGCACTCGTCTAACTGTAGGTAGCAGCAGCAGCAGCAACAGCAACAGAGAGCAGAAGAGAGCAGGCAAGTGTTCATAAACTTCTGGTGTACTTACAAACTTTCCAATCCATCGTTTTATGAGAGCATAACCTATATATAGTAGTGTAGACCTTTGGTATCATTTCGGGCGTTATTATTAGTGGGGTCATTTAAGAGATACAAACGTGAGTCCACTAGCCCCGCTAAGCTACTCAGCGGCTAACGCTACTCTGCTACGCCCAATGTTAGACGGAGTAAGCTTCTGAAGGATTGTTTGGCTCGAGGTCATGGTGCAAAGGACCCTAGGGTAAATTACTCCGAACCATCACTTTAAGCATGTGTCAAGGTACCTGATGGGAAGGAGTGCACCAAGCTAATTCGGGATTTATGGTTCTGTGCAGGCTCCACGCAGAGCTAACTCAGACCTGCCAACCTTGAAGAAATTTTATGGGTACACCCCCGCCCCCCCCCACCCCCCGCGCGCACGCGCACCAATCACCGACAGCCCACCGCCAATCACCAATGAGAAACCTATGAGATACTTAACATACTACATAATATAATTTCACCAATCAAGATTTATTAGTTACTTATTAGTAAGCGGACGAAGATGGAAGATTTATTAGTTACTCCATAACCATATACAAGTAGACCATAAATGTTATACAATTACTGCTATCACTCCTAACATTGAATTGAAAACAAACGTTGTACAGGAGGCATAGCCCATGGAAACTTCTTCCACCTGAAAATACATTGTTTGGCTCATCACTACCTTCTAGATTACAATAAATTATTATTACTGTGTAGAGGAGTGGATGAACGGCTGTACGCGTAGTGAAACTACTATACAAATGTTTTCTTATATCCTGTCCAATATTTTGTGCCCATATATTTGTTTGTCTAACCAACAGGAGGCAGAGAGAGCTAATATCTAGAGCTTAGATATGCCTAAGTACTTCTGTGTTAAAGATGAGAGTCAGACCAGGTTAACATGTAGCCTTCTTCTGATTACTGAAGGGAAATTAAGTAGTTTAAGTAATGATTTACTCATAAAGCAACTTTAAATGGGCCTAAAGCAACTACAAAAAAATAGCAGAGATTGAAGCCTGACAGAGACACAATTATAGGCTAATAAATAACATGGGTCAGATATTTTAGATATGCGTGCCGAGTACGCAAAATGCGGGTTTTGTCACTGGCAAAATTAGTCAAAAATCCAGCTCGTTTGGAACTCCATTTGAAAGCCACGGAACGATGGCGCGAGAGGACAAGGAGAGCTGCCTTTAAGGCCGGGACACACAGGGCCGAAAATCGTCCATTGGACAGTCTGGCGAGGTCAGTGCCTCGAGTCTGTTCGGTGTGTCCCGTGCCATAGTCAGTCTGGAGGGCTGTCGGCGTTCATTTTGGCCGACCTGACATGTTCAGTCGGAGGCAGGGCAGTCGGGACTCACCCGGAAATGGTGAGCAGAATGAGCGTGACTAGAGTCTCTCAAAATCAGACGAAAATCTTTTAAACTGACCTTTGTTGAGCTGAAATTAGGACAGATTTAGCAGCTGCATGGCCTATTTCTTGCTTAAAATTTTTCAGAAACATGTTTCAGTGAACTATTTTAGTACAATATGAGATCGTATTCTGAACGAGCCGCCATGACAGTCTGGCTTTGAATTTCCGGAGAAAACAAACCTATGTGACGCGTTCGTCCAATCAGCTGCCGGTTTTCATTTCTTGGGCAACAATACAGAGTAGCGCCGCCTGCTGCTATGAAGACGTATTCCGTTTCTCCAGTCTGTGTCACCTCAGTGTGTTCCGAGGCAGTTTTTTGGACCTCGGGGACCCGACTGATCATTTCGACTGGCTTTTCTGTCGACAGTCGGCCAACTGGTTGGTGTGTCCCGGCTATTAGAGGTTTGGATTCCTGCTACGATAAAGGACGTTTGCAGTCAGCCATTTGTGTAAAGCAGGGGTCTTCAACATTTAAGCCAAGGACTCCTTAAACATACATGTGGAACAGTGAATAGATAGGATTAACTGTATCTGTGGATGGCTACCTTAGTAACTACCTTATCCATAGGCCAGTCAGCCTATCAACGTGGGTTTTTTTTTCACAAATAAGTTGATTTTTATTTGCTAATAATATGTAGGAATTTAGGATATTATATTTTATATATACACACACATACATACATATACATATACATATATACATATATATATATACATATATACATACATATATATATATATACATATATATATACATATATACATATATACATATATACATATATATACATATATATACATATATATATATATATATATATATATATATATATATATATATATACACCCACATACTTACACACATACACATACATACATACATACACACACATATATAACATATATACACATACACATACATACACATACATATATATACATATATATACACATACACATACATATATATACACATTAGGGATGCACCGAATATTCGCCACCGGAATTTTCTGGCCGAAAATGGCTGTGGGGGCATTTTTGGGTTTCGGCCGAAATACCTTTATCAAGAAAACAATACGTGGCCGAAAATGTTGTGATGACGCAAACAGAAAACGCACGTGTGGTTGTCAGTACCGATCCGTTCCACCTGCAAAGCGTCTCCTAAGCAAAGAGGTTGAGACGGACCACGGAGCGAAAACAATGAAACGGTGCACGTCTTAGAGTCTCGTCAGCACACGCTTTCGTTGAGATCTGTTCGATCCTCTGCACTTCATCGCGACTGTACTTGATCCGTTATAAAGACCATTACTTGGATGCGGAAATAAAGCAGGGCGAGCGAGAAATGATCCAGGCCGCGATGGATGGCGGAGAACCCGAGGTGGAGACGGAGACGGAGCAGCCCGGAAGCGCCAGGAAGATCAGAGCGCAGAAAAGA